>NC_041385.1:666003815-666021025 GCF_002162155.2 Triticum dicoccoides | reverse complement strand
CAGTGAGCGGTGGCATTGCCTCTGGATGAACAGGACCCCGTGGTGTGGAGGGTTGGATGAACAGTAGACGGTGGAGGGGTGGCCGTGGAGGGGGTTTGAACAGGACCCCGTGGTGTGGAGGGTTGGATGAAGAGTAGACGGTGGAGGGGTGGTGTCACATCCCTAGTTCTGACCATGCATAGTGCTAGCATCTGGTGTTGAATCATGTTTACTTTTCACAGAAAGTTGAAATGGGGATGACAGAACCCCCAGCACCCCCCTGAAGACAACTAGGGTTTACTAAAATCTTTTTCAATGAACCTGAAATGCCCTTCTAAAATGTCCATCATTTTGTCCTCGGTTAGAACCTCTGGCAAAATTGGTTCACATTTTTTTAGGACAACATTGGGTCACTGAATTAAATCATACTCTATTTGCATTTGGGCATTTAAATGCTATATAATATTTTAAACATCCAAATAATCCCAAACTGAAATGTTCCATGTTGGATATGTTCTAAACAATGGGCATGTGCAGTTTGGTGATTTTTGAAAATGCCTAAGTATTTTTAGAAAAGCCACAAAGTTACAGAAAAATAGAAAACAGGAAATAAAAGAGAGAGAGAGAGAAACTTACCTGGCTTACCTGGACGGCCCAGTAGGCAGCCCACCTGGCCGGCCCAGCCCAGCGCCGCTGCTAGTCATCTCCCACCTCTGCCAGAAGGCAGAGGCGAGGCGTGGCGCGCGCCCGAGAGCCCCCGGCCACCTCCTGCTTCCACCTGGGAGACCCGGGCCTTCTACCAACGCCACGGAGACACCCGAAGCCCCTGTCCCCTCTCCCTCACTCGCTGCTCTCTCTCCCCTGGCTCTCTCCCTGGAGCTCCCAAGAACCGCGCCGCCACCGCCGACGAGCTCCACCGCCGCCACCGCCACTGCCCTGCCCCGACGACGTGCTAGGAAGCTCCGCCTCGTCCCCCTCTCCATCCTCACCAAGACGGAAGGCGCCGGAAGCCCCTGGATGCTGCCAGCTCCGCCGTTCCCCTCCTCAGCCGCCGATCGCCGTCGCTCGATTCGCAGCAACAAGGATGCCCCTGAGCTCACCAACCGCTTCATTTGATCCGCTGTGAGCTGTTACATCGATCCCCTCTCTCCCCTGGCTCTTTTCCTCCAGCTAACGCCATTGCTTGTCACGGCCGAGAGCCCGGCTCCGCCGGCCATGTCACCGCCGTGGCCACCGTCACCTAGAGCTGCAACTGAGCACATAGACGTGCTCAGCACAACACCAGAATCCCAAAACCCCCTCTAGCTGCTCCTGCCATGCATCGTAGTGCCGAGCCCGAGCTCGCCGAACTCCGGCCACCGCACTTCCCTTCGCCATTGTCGTTCTGGTCCTCTCCGGCATGAGCTGATGGCTCCGTTGGATGCGGACGAGCACCAGCATGACACCAAGCCAAACCGCTGCACGTTTGGTCACCGGAGGGCGAAAACCGACGCTCTCCGCCGTTCCTGGCCCTGCCAGCGACGAGTCCCGGGTCAACTTCGGCGAGTTTGACCCGGGTTGACCCCAGTTTGACCCCGCTGGTTCGGCCCAAACCGCTGTGCTAATTAACCTAGGATTAGGACTAACTAAAATTAGTTAGTCTAATGACACTGACACGTAGGACCCACTGGTCAGGTTTGACCTGGACCATCCCCGTTGACTGCTGACGTCACCATGACGCGATGCTGATGCAATAGATCATTTACTGGATTTATTCTTATTCAGGAAATTCCAGAATATATCCAAAACTTCAAAAAATCATATAAATTCAACCGTAACTCATAATGAAATAATTTATATATGAAAAATGATCAGAAAAATCCAATCTATCCATATGTACCATTTTCATGCATGTTAGAACAACTTATAGCTGCTGTTTAGCACAAATCATATAAATGGCATATGAATATCCACATATGGAGTTTGAATTTGAACCTAGGGTTCAAACCAACTTCATTTAACCTGTTGATAGTTGCATTAGCTCAAATCACAGCATTTTGACATGTCATGATCATGCATCATATTATGCATTGCATTGATTGTGTTCTTCAATGTTTGCCGGTGTTTCTCCCCTCTCGATAGACGTGGTTTCGACGATGAGTTCGATGACACAGATGAAGAAATATACTATCTTCAGAAGTGCCAAGCAAGCAAAACCCCCTTGTTCATTATGATACAATCCCACTCTCTTGCTCCTGCTCTCTTTTACTGCATTAGGACAACAACGATCCAACTGTTACATGCTGCGGTAGTTGAACACCCTTTCCTCTACATGATCTGTCATTGCCACAGTAAATAGATGAAACCCACTAGCATGAGTAGGAGTTGTTTGAGCCCTGATGTGCCTACTCATTCATGCTTGTTTTTCATGCCTGCTACTGCTTAGAGTCGAGTCAGGTCTGATTCATCGGGGATGAATTGGAGGTGTGTGAACATGTCCTACTGTGTGTGAGCTAAGTGTGTGAACACGATTTGGTAAAGGTAGCGGTGAGAGGCCATGTAGGAGTACATGGTGGGTTGTCTCATTGAATCCGTCCTTAGGAACTGAGTTCTGTGTTTGTGATCCATGAACAGTTACTACCACACATTGGCCTCCGGGCGCTCCAAGCTCTTTCGACTTATTAATCAACTCGATCTCTGTCCAGGAGTTGCAACTAGTTTCTGGTGTTTGTAGGTAGTGGTAGTAGTCTACCAAGTGGCACCTGGTACAGGTGGGCTTGAGACAGGCTAGGCACGGTGGCACGGTGTACCAAGTGGCACCCGGATGGTGGGCTTGGGAACCCTGCTCACATCGTTTGGGGCCGTGAGCGACACCCCGGCCGGATCTCCTTGCGGATGGAACCCGAATAGGCGATAAACTTGGACGAGAGGCTTGTGTGATTAGTCAGGTCGTGGCCGACACCCTCGCTAGGCTTCCGCTTGAAGGTTGCCGAGTACATGTCGTGTAAACGGCGGTAAGTGGTGAGAGTGTGTGTGAAGAAGTACACCCTTGCAGGGTTAATATGATCTATTTGAATAGCCGTGTCCACGGTAAAGGACTTCTGGGTTGCCTATACAGTTCATAAACAAGTGAAAGTGGATACTTTAAAATGCACAAGATAAGCGTGAGTGCTATGGATGGCGTTCTCGTAGGGAGACGGGAGTGGATCCATAGTGGTGTATTGATATGGTGAATATGTGGACTCGTGTGCGCCACGTCAAAAGAGGTGCTTGCAGTCATAGTTCAGGATAGCCACCGAGTCAAAGCCGGCTTGCTGCAGTTAAACCCCACCACCCCTTTGTTGAAAATGATGCATATGTAGTTAGTTCTGATGTAAGTCTTGCTGGGTACATTTGTACTCACGTTGCTTAATTTATGTTTTTGTAGAGAGACTTCAGTATCGCTAGTCGTTCCACGTGGACTTCGATGTTTAGCTTGTTACCTCAACTACGATCTTGTGCCTTCGGCAGGATCTGGTAGATAGTCAGGCTTGTCAGCCTTTTTCATTTGTAGATGTCTGTACTCAGACATGTTAAGCTTCCACTTGTGCTTTGACTTGTATGCTCTGAATGTTGGGTCGTGAGACCCATGTTTGTAATATCTCGCTCCTCGGAGCCTACTAAATAAATACTTGAGTTGTAGAGTCATGTTGTGATGCCATGTTGTATTTGCACATATCGAGCATATTGTGTGTATGTTATTGAAATGCTTGGTATGTGTGGGATCTGACTATCTAGTTGTTTATCCTTGGTAGCCTCTCTTACCGGGAAATGTCTCCTAGTGCTTCCACTGAGCCCTGGTAGCTTTCTACTGCTCCGGAACACTTAGGCTAGCCGGCACGTGTCCTTCTTTGTTCCTGTGTCTGTACCTACGGGGAAATGTGACTTGATGACTACCGGAGTCCTGCTAGCGCAGTGCTACAGCCCGGATTCACTCGCTGATGACCGACACGTTCGTTGCTGGGTCATGTATGCCTGTCCCTGTAAGTTAGTGCCACTTTGGGTTCACGACTAGCCATGTCAGCCCGGGTTCTTTGTCATATGGATGCTAGCGACACTATCCAGTACGTGAGCCAAAAGGCGCAAACGGTCCCGGGCCTGGTAAGGCGACACCCGTGGGAATACCGTGCATGAGGCCGCAAAGTGAGATGAGGTGTTACATGCTAGATCGGTGTGGCATAGGATCAGGGTCCTGACAGCTTTGGTATCAGAGCTTGACTGCCTCTAGGATTACCAAGCCAAACTGGTCGAAGTTGAGTCTAGAAATTCTTTAGTTATATAAGGGAATTGATTGTGGGGTGGAACATAAGGCTCTTTTTACTCCTTATACCTTATGCCCTTCTGATCTGAGTCATCTTATCTTTCCTGCGGGGTTAAGTAACTAGGCTTTCTCTTGTTTCTATCAGGATCACATGTTACTAATCCATAGACTTATAAGATTGTTGGATTTAAGCCTCCGTCCAGTTCCGACTACCTCTGTGTGCTCATAGTTGATCTCGGAACCTTGATATTGTGCCTCTGAGTGGTTATGCCACCATTTTTGTAGCATGTCTCAAATTCTTTTGAGCATTTGCAGCCGTTATGTTGTCCGAGTCATCCCAGGTTTCTAAACAGTCTGATGCATTTGCAAGTTCCTTCATCCCATTCCCGATGTCCCTTTGGTCAGATTAATCAAACAAATCAGTGAGTTGAGGTACTTTACTGCCTCGACATATATGTTGGAGTTATTATTATGACCCTAGGTTTTTTAGGGGATCATCTAGTGATCTAGCCATGAATTCTGTTTCCATTGTGATGACTCTGGCCATCATTCTCGAAAGCATCCCGTGATGCCACTTAGTATGTAGGTATTCCACTTCTGGGTTTTGAACCCGAGATTCACCCTACTTACTTCATGTTGATAGTAATTGCTAGCTCCCTTAGGTTATTAGTGACCTTTGCATTAGTCCTCGAGGTCCGTGGTATTTCCTTCTTCCAAATACTATGAACCACTTACAGCAGATGTTTGTTGGATCAAAAGATCACAACAGGAGTGCTCTCGATGGGTTCTCCATTCTATATTGCGACTCTGTCAGTACTACCTTTCTCCATGGGTTATCTGGAAGAAATATGTTGAACTCGTTCGACATGCTAATCCATGCATCCACAACTCAGAAAATCATATGTTCCTTTGAGTTGTCCCTCTTTAGTTGTTTTCTGACCTTCGTCTATCAATTGATAGTCAAGAGTATGCGTGCCTTCGTTCATCGATGCCTATTATTCTTGTGTTCTGTCAAGCCATTCTATCCCAGAATCACTAGGAGAAATGAACTCCAGTACCTCATCCTTATCTAGGATTGGGTCAAAGTAGTCATACTCCGGAGATCAAAATATTAATCCAGTTTTTGTTCTGTTCTACCCTGAAGTATTACCCTCTTTATGTCAAGAAAATCATAGGAATTACACATCATCTAATGAATTCTTGGTGCAGTGATACTTCTTGCCATCATTATTCATTCCTCGGTCCCCGTGTTGTTGAATCGGAATGCCGACAAGTGAACTATGATGTGTGGAATCTATACTCCTAGCAACTCTGTTGCTTGGTAGTTAAAGGACAATAATTTCATTCTTAGCGTGTTAGTTTTGAATCATCATTCTAAGATAGATTGTGCTACCTAGTCCTTATCTCCGGTGCACTCCTCGATCAATAAGTTAGGATTGTGCCAATCCCTCGCTCTTTTGATCATATCATCTTGCCCTAAAAAGCAAGATTGTTCTCGAGCTTAGTAACATATCGATGGTTCGTGATTTTCCAAATATCTTCTCGGAAGTATCACCAGGTCGCCACCTGACTGCTATGTTGAGTTTGTGATCAAGTTGGTTCCTTGAAACCACCCCTTCTCCAAGAATCTGTGTTGGGTACCCCTGAGCTAGTTGGTTAAGCTGAACAACAACTTGGAGAGTTGGAAGATGGAAGCTTGTCCGGTTTAGTTCATTTAAAGGGATATCTTGTATGTGTGTTGAAGAAAGATGATATCTTCATCAATTGATCCTTGTGACCAGTTGTTGGACCTATTGTCTTGCCAAAACTTTGATTTGAGTGTGGGCTATACCCAAATCAAAACAGAACCAACGATGTTCGTAATGTTGTCTTACTCGCGGTTAATCCCTCGAGCATACACCATTACATCTCTGGATCTGACCAATTCTATCACCTTGTTCACATAATTGTGGAATTCCATTTATATGGAAATCTCGATAATTTGTTGTTGAGCCCATTGACAACATTTTCATCATCTCCATGATTCGTGTTGAGCATCCAGCTAGTGTTGGAAACTTTTAAAGCATTGCCTCATGTTCCGTTCATGAGGTATATGTTTGGATGGAAGAAGTGACTTCCTCGAATTCATGTGCATTTGGTGCAAGTTGTCGCTGTGAGTTCAAGAAAGATAGGTTTTGTTTCCTCTGGTACCATCCCAAGTCAGTTATGCATGTGCGAATGTATTCTATGGATTGTAGATTAATTACCTCCACTCCATATGGATTCCTTAGCATACCAAGCCAGTGACTGATTTGTTCAGGAAAAGGAGTTAAGTGCTAATCCATGGTAATGCACAAGACTTCGATATCCCCGATGATGGTTCCCTACCAGGACTCGGTAGTGTTTTATTGTAAGACTACCATGTGATCATGTTTGTCTGGGACAGCATGTTCACATGTGTGTAGCAGAACCAGCTCATGTTTTGGTCCTTGCTGCGATCGTAGTTCATTTCCTGAGAATCTCGCAACGTCATCTCGTCGATTTGTGTTGCAAACTTTAATTCTTCTTCCTAGACTCGATGAGTCTGGATTATTCTGACACCAACTAGATCTGAATCTCAGGCAGATATGATGGTTGGAACATTTCCCAAGAACTATAATAATGGTCTCTCTGTAACCGGTTAAGTGGATGTCGTGGCCAACACACCCAGCCGGAAGACCTATTATTGTAGTATCTTGATTGAGAAAGTTGGCCACCTCCCCATGAGGATTTCATATGAATTTACTTTTGTAGTTATTCCTTATGATTTCTGTGTTCCCGAAGTCCGACCTTTACTTGATGTCCTAGATATCAACCCAGTTTAATAAATGGGTTGCGCTAGCACATCAAGGAGAACATTAGAAGCGGAGTGCTAAATGTCTCCCGGTCGATCATCCAGATTTTGTCGCCTTGGCCCCGCCAAGGTGAAATCTAAGAAGGTGTTATCTTCCTTTGCATCTGTATCTTCTACTGGCATTCATCATGGTAGTACGTTGTGTTGCCAGGATCCTTGACACGGATATTGGTAATACCTTGATGAATATGGAAGTGCTCAAGTTCTTGAGAGCACGCACAAGCGCTAGGTGTTATCATCGGCACTAACTGGGATTGCTCTCAGTTTCCTCGGTTATGCTATAACTTTTCAAAGAGTGGACTCACTCTCTATTGTTGAGCTTCTCCCCAGTTACTAAAATCATCCCTTGTGTTGTTTTCAACAAGGTAATCCACATCATCCATTCTAATCCGGGTATGCCATTCTACCGAACCCCTCCAAACGATCGCTCGAGAATTGCCATAGGCTGGTATAAAGAGTTTCAATGATCTCTTTTTCAAAGGTAATTCTATTTGCCACTTAAGGCATGATTCCACGAGTCACCTCCTCCAAAATGTCTTGTTATGGTATCATGGCAATTCAACTCCTTGCTACGTTGAAAACCATTCACCACCCTCTTAAGTGTGGAATTGTTGTCTACCTAGTGAACCTTTGTCATATGTTCCACTCCATTCCTCTAGATGTATGCTTCGTGCCTCAACTCGAGAGATGTTTCTATGACTCACTCTGTGAGTTGATCCTAAGTTGATTGATCTTCGAGAAGATCGATTCTTCTGGAGTTGTCCGTTTCCTCTTGTTGTCATGTTAGATGGAGATCTCAGAGCAAGACATCGAGACAAAGATGGTGATCGAATCAACGTTCTTATGAAGTGCACCCTGGATCATGACGATTGTGTTAGTTTGCGTTCCCCTTCATCTTACCCTATGCTTGAATCTCGGGATGAGATTCTTGTTTAGTGGGGGTGAGTTGTCACATCCCTAGTTCTGACCATGCCTAGTGCTAGCATCTGGTGTTGCATCATGTTTACTTTTCACTGAAAGTTGAAATGGGGATGACAAAACCCCCAGCACCCCCCTGAAGACAACTAGGGTTTACTAAAATCTTTTTCAATGAACCTGAAATGCCCTTCTAAAATGTCCATCATTTTGTCCTGGGTTAGAACCTCTGGCAAAATTGGTTCACATTTTTTAGGACAACATTGGGTCACTGAATTAAATCATACTCTATTTGCATTTGGGCATTTAAATGCTATATAATATTTTAAACGTCCAAATAATACCAAACTGAAATGTTCCATGTTGGATATGTTCTAAACAATGGGCATGTGCAGTTTGGTGATTTTTGAAAATGCCTAAGTATTTTTAGAAAAGCCACAAAGTTATAGAAAAATAGAAAACAGGAAAAAAAAGAGAGAGAGAGAAACTTACCTGGCTTACCTGGACGGCCCAGTAGGCAGCCCACCTGGCCGGCCCAGCCCAGCGCCGCTGCCAGTCATCTCTCACCTCTGCCAGAAGGCAGAGGCGAGGCATGGCGCGCGCCCAAGAGCCCCCGGCCACCTCCTGCTTCCACCTGGGAGCCCCATGCCTTCTACCAGCACCACGGAGACACCCGAAGCCCCTGTCCCCTCTCCCTCACTCGCTGCTCTCTCTCCCCTGGCTTTCTCCCCTGAGCTCACCCGAACCGCGCCGCCACCGCCGACGAGCTCCACCGCGGCCACCGCCACTGCCCTGCCTCGACGACGCGCCAGGAAGCTCCGCCTCGTCCCCCTCTCCATCCTCACCAAGACGGAAGGCGCCGAAAGCCCCAGGATGCTGCCAGCTCTGCCGTTTCCCTCCTCGACCGCCGACGATCGCCGTCGCTCGATTCGCAGCAACAAGGATGCCCTCGAGCTCACCAACCGCTTCATTCAATCCGCTGTGAGCTGTTACGTCGATCCCCTCTCTCCCCTGGCTCTTTTCCTCCCGCTAACGCTGTTGCCTGTCACGGCCAAGAGCTTGGCTCCGTCGGCCATATCACCGCCATGGCCACCGTCACCTAGAGCTGCAACTGAGCACACAGACTTGCTCAACGCAACGCCAGAATCCCAAAACCCCTCTAGCTGCTCCTGCCATGCACCGTAGTGCCGAGCCCGAGCTCGGCGAACTCCAGCCACCGCACTTCCCTTTGCAATCGTCGTTCTGGTGCTCTCCGGCATGAGCTGATGGCTCCGTTGGATGCAGACGAGCACCAGCATCACGCCAATCCAAACCGCTGCACGTTTGGTCGCCGGAGGGCGAAAACCAACGCTCTCCACCATTCCTGGCCCTGCCAGCGACGAGTCTCGGGTCAACTCCGGTGAGTTTGACTCGGGTTGACCCTAGTTTGACCCCGCTGGTTCTATGACAGGTGGGGCCTGCCCTGCTAATCAACCTAGGATTAGGACTAACTAAAATTAGTTAGTCTAATGACACTGACACGTGGGACCCATTGGTCAGGTTTGACCTGGACCGTCCTCGTTGACTCCTGACGTCACCATGACGCGATGCTGATGCAATAAATCATTTACTGGATTTATTCTTATTCAGGAAATTCCAGAATATATCCAAAACTTCAAAAATTCATATAAATTCAACCGTAACTCAGAATGAAATAATTTATATATGAAAAATGATCAAAAAATCCAATCTATCCATCTGTACCATTTTCATGCATGTTAGAACAACTTATAGCTGTTGTTTAGCACAAATCATATAAATGGCATATGAATATCCACATATGGAGTTTGAATTTGAACCTAGGGTTCAAACCAACTTCATTTAACCTGTTGATAGTTGCATCAGCTCAAATCACAGCATTTTGACATGTCATGATCATGCATCATATTGTGCATTGCATTGTTTGTGTTCTTCCTTGTTTTCCGGTGTTTGTCCCCTCTCGATAGACGTGGTTTCGATGATGAGTTCGATGAGACCGATGAAGAAATATACTATCTTCAGAAGTGCCAGGCAAGCAAAACCCCTTGTTCATTCCGATACAATCCCACTCTCTCGCTCCTGCTCTCTTTTACTGCATTAGGATAACAATGATCCAACTATTACATGCTGCGGTAGTTGAACCCCGTTTCCTCTACATGATTTGTCATTGCCACAGTAAATAGATGAAACCCACTAGCATGAGTAGGAGTTGTTTGAGCCCTGATGTGCCTACTCATTCATGCTTGTTTGTCATGCCTGCTACTGCTTAGAGTTGAGTCAGGTCTGATTCATCGGGGATGAATTGGAGCTGTGTGAACATGTCCTACTGTGTGTGAGCTAAGTGTGTGAACACGATTTGGTAAAGGTAGCGGTGAGAGGCCATGTAGGAGTACGTGGTGGGTTGTCTCTTTGAAGCCGTCCTCAGGAATTGAGTTCTGTGTTTTTGATCCATGAACACTTACTACCACACATTGGGCTCCGGGCGGTCCAAGCTCTCTCGACTTATTAATCAACTCGATCTCTGTCTAGGAGTTGCCACTAGTTTCTGGTGTTTGTAGCTAGTGTTAGTAGTCTACCAGGTGGCACCCAGTACAGGTGGGCTTGGGACAGACTAGGAACGGTGGCACGGTGTACCAAGTGGCACCCGGATGGTGGGCTTGGGAACCCTAGTCACATCGTTTGGGGCCGTGAGCGACACCCCGGCCGGATCTCCTTGCGGATGGAACCCGAATAGGCGATAAACCTGGACGAGAGGCTTGTGTGATTAGTCAGGTCGTGGCCGACACCCTCGCTAGGCTTCTGCTTGAAGGTTGCCGAGTACATGTCGTGTAAACGGCGGTAAGTGGTGAGAGCGTGTGTGAAGAAGTACACCCCTGCAGGGTTAATATGATCTATTCGAGTAGCCGTGTCCGTGGTAATGGACTTCTGGGTTGCCTACACAGTTCATAGACAAGTGAAAGTGGATACTTTAAAATGCACAAGATAAGCGTGAGTGCTATGGATGGCGTTCTCGTAGGGAGACGGGAGTGGATCCATAGTGGTGTATTGATATGGTGAATATGTGGACTCGTGTGCACCACCTAAAAAGAGTTACTTGCAGTCGTAGTTTAGGATAGCCACCGAGTAAAAGCTGGCTTGCTGCAGTTAAACCCCACCACCCCTTTGTTGATAATGATGCATATGTATTTAGTTCTGATGTAAGTCTTGCTGGGTACATTTGTACTCACGTTGCTTAATTTATGTTTTTGCAGAGAGACTTCAGTCTCGCTAGTAGTTCCACATGGACTTCGACGTTTAGCTTGTTACCTCAACTACGATCTTGTGCCTTCGGCAGGATCTGGTAGATAGTCAGGCTTCTCAGCCTTTTTCATTTGTAGATGTCTGTACTCAGACATGTTAAGCTTCCACTTGTGCTTTGACTTGTATGCTCTGAGTGTTGGGTCGTGAGACCCATGTTTGTAATATCTCGCTCCTCGGAGCCTACTGAATAATACTTGAGTTGTAGAGTCATGTTGTGATGCCATGTTGAATTTTGCACATATCGAGCATATTGTGTGTATGTTATTGAAATGCTTGGTATGTGTGGGATCTGACTATCTAGTTGTTGATCCTTGGTAGCCTCTCTTACCAGGAAATGTCTCCTAGTGCTTCCACTGAGCCATGGTAGCTTTCTACTGCTCCGGAACACTTAGGCTGGCCGGCATGTGTCATTCTTCGTTCCTGTGTCTGTCCCTACGGGGAAATGTCACGTGATGACTACCAGAGTCCTGCTAGCCCAGTGCTACAGCCCGGATTCACTCGATGATGACCGACACGTTCGTTGCTGGGTCATGTATGCCTGTCCCTGTAAGTTAGTGCCACTTTGGGTTCATGACTAGCCATGTCAGCCCGGGTTCTTTGTCATATGGATGCTAGCGACACTATCATATACGTGAGCCAAAAGGCGCAAACGGTCCCGGGCCTGGTAAGGCGATACCCGTGGGAATACTGTGCGTGAGGCTGCAAAGTGATATGAGGTGTTACATGCTAGATCGGTGTGGCATAGGATCGGGGTCCTGACAGGTGGATGAACAGTAGACGGTGGAGGGTTGGTTGAACAGTAGCCGGTGGAGTGGCGCGCGGTGGAGGCTGGATGAACAGGAGCCCGTGTAG
Source organism: Triticum dicoccoides (assembly GCF_002162155.2). Lineage (NCBI taxonomy): Eukaryota > Viridiplantae > Streptophyta > Magnoliopsida > Poales > Poaceae > Triticum > Triticum dicoccoides. The sequence continues at coordinate 666,008,810 of NC_041385.1, read as the reverse complement.
GCTGGAGGAGGTCGACGGTAGCCCGTGGAGGCTAGAGGAGGTCGACGTGGAGATGAACAATATCCCGTGGAGTCCCGTTTTGCGGTACGCCACACCCCTCCCGATGAACAGGACCCCCGTTTCGACCATAGGAGGTCCGTTTCCTCCGTTTTGCGGTACGCCACACCCCTCCCGATCAACAGGACCCCCGTTTCGACAGTAGGAGGTCTGTTTCGTCCGTTTTGCAGCACGCCACACCCCTTCCGATCAACAGGACCCCCGTTTCGACTGTAGCGCTCCAGCACAAGTCCGTTTCGTCCGTTTTGTGGTACGCCACACCCCTCCCGATCAACAGGACCCCCGTTTCGACCGTAGGAGGTCTGTTTCCTCCGTTTTGCGGTACACCACACCCCTCCCGATCAACAGGACCCCGTTCCGAATGTAGGAGGTCTGTTTCCTCCATTGTGCGGTACACCAGGCCTCGTTTCCATTGCCTGTTCCGTCCAAGCCCTCCCGATGAACATGTACACGACGACCCAGCCGGTTGGCTCCCCATGAACACGACGACGATGCTGTTTCTCTGTTCCGACCCAGCCATGTACGTATGCGTGAGTAGGCGTCCGAGACCCTGCCCGTATGTACGTACGTGGCCATATTTTCTTTCTTGCACCCTCGCTGCTATACGTACGTGTACATGCTATGTGCACGCCTCTACATCGACACGTGCGCGCCTCTACTACGACACGTGCGTGCCTCTACATCGACTAGTATGTACGTACACTTTCGCGACCAGAATGACAAAGCTACGTACGCTTCAACCAGGTGGGTCCTGACCTTCAGGCACTTCCTTGCCTGTGAAGATGTAGCTGATGGGTCCCAGCAGTCGGGGGCGAATCGTTTTGGTTTTTTTTTGCTCGGACGCACTTCCTTGCATGCGAAGATGTAGCTGGTGGGTCCCAGCAGTCAGGGGGGAAATGTTTTTTCGAGAAATTCTGGTGGCCCATCCGGTGGGTCCCTGCTGTCAGGTGGAGGAATAATTATTTTGCGCGTAATAAGGAGGCACTTCCTTGCGGCCGCCGTGGACCCAGCTGTCAGCCTCTCCACGCACAATACTCTTCCGATGGAAGTCGGTTGTTGACCACATTGACCACCCCGCGCCGAGAGCACCATGTCGGTGGACGACGGCGAGGCCTAGGAAGGGGACGACGCGGAGCCGGGGAAGACGCAGCAGTGGATGCCCACGCGAAGAGGAGTACGAGGGTGAGGCTGTCGTCGCTGCAGAATAACAGGGGGTGTGGGTGAGTAGAAGGATGGCCTGGCCAGCGGTGGGAGTAGGAGGGGGCGGTGAGGCCTCTGCGGCATCACAGCCGGCCACGGGAGGCAGGAGCACGCGGCACGACCGGCGCTGCTTTGGGCGGTTGGAGCACAAAGACCAGAGGTTGAAGAAGCACTACGGCTGTTGGATGGACATCGTACGGTCTCTGGAGCTAGAGTCGTTCATATTGATTAAGTTGACAAAGCCCTCCGTCCCCGTAAACTTAGTAGGCCTACAAGTCAGCCTCCCACCAAGGTGAGTCCCAGCTAGCAGGGGGAGTATTCATTTTTTTTGTGTAATAAGGAGGCATTTCCGGTGGGTCCGAGCTGACAGCGGGGGGAATGTTTTTTGCATGAAATATAGAGACCCTTCTAGTGGGTCCCAGCTATCAGGTGGAGGAATCATTATTTTGCGTGTAATAAGGAGGCATTTTCCTGTGTGGGCCCCTACTATCAGCCTCTTCCGATGGCTGTTGTTTGTTGACCATGTTGACCTCGCCGCGCCGAGAGCACAAACGCGGTGGACGAGGGCGGGGCCCAGGAAGAGAACCACCCGGAGCCGGTGAAGACACCGCAGCGGATGCCCACGCTGAGGGGAGAACGAGCGCTGACTGGTCGGCTGCGGGGTGAGGCTGACGTTGCCGAAAAATAACAGGATGTGTGGGTCGTTAGAGGGATGGCCTGGCGGCAGCACAGCCAGCCACGAGAGGAGGGAGAAGGCAGTCCCGCTGGCGCTGGTTTGTGCGGCTGGAGTAGGAAGATCAGAGATTGAAGAAGCACGACGGCCGTTGGATGGACATCCGACAGTCACTGCTGTGTGTTGACTAAGTTGACAAAGCCTTGCGTACGTGTCAAAAAAATTTTAGGACAGCGTCATCGTCAACCTAGTAGGCCCAGAAGTCAGCCTCCAAATCTGTGGAAAACAGCATACAACCCATTAGCCATTATTTTCAATAATTTACAACCCATTTGCTAATTCTTGAGGATATTTGAAGCCCATATTCTTTTTATTAGCATTACAGACCATATATTCTGGGCACTGCTAAAAAATTCAACGAAATTTTGCATATTTCGGTGGGGTCCGAACTCTTTTAATCACAAAATTTTGAGTCACGTTAAAAATAGTTTTCAAACAATTATATCAAAATAAAATTCAAAAAACAATTGTCCGCAAAAAAAATGAATGAAGTTTAGAATCTTAACTAGCAAGATGCCCGTTCGTTGCACGGAACATGAAGATGCATTTGTATGAGTAGTTTATCTTGTGGGTGAAAAGATGATATTTTAATGTAATTGGCAGTTGGCTTTGGTTTTTATAAGAGTAGAGAGTAGAGAAATCTTGAAAAAAAATGATATTTTAATGAAATTGCCGGTTGGGTTTGGTTTAAAAATTTGCAGCCCATTTCTTACAACTTATAGCCCGTTTTCTGGGGAAGCCTATTTCTTATCCCTCCTCGTCTTGAAAGATTTGCAGCCCAGCAGGGCTGAGAAAAGCATGTAGGCCTCGGTTTTGGTATTCTCCAAAAAAAAGAACTGGGCTAGCAAATTTCAGAAACAAAAAAATATCAACTGGGCTTGTCATGTGCTTAATAAAAGCATAAGCGTGGGCTAGACGGGCCACAGCCCCCGCACAGCATGCAGTTGAGCTCCGTCTATGAAACTGAAAAACAACTGGGCGAGCTGCTAGGTCCCTGGTGTTATCCGCTCATTGTGTAATTTTCTCGTTTATTGACTACATTGACAATGGCGTGGAACCTAGTTGTCAAACAATTAGGAGGAAGTATTGTTTTGGCTTGTAATAACGAGGCACCTGCTTGCGAAATGCAATGACCCTGGTGGGTCCCTACTGCCAGCCTCTCCACGTACAGTCATCTCCTGATTCCTCTTGGTTGTTGACCATGTTGACAACACCAGACGGCGGCGAGCATAGCGAGCTAACCAAGGCGGAGAATGACGGCAAGGCCTCGGATGGGAACGAAGAGCAGCCATGGAAGATGCGGCAGTGTAGTGGCAGGTGGAGGGGAGTACGAGGGCAACAACATGCATGTCAAGCATACAAATGGTACAAAAAGGCCAAGGATTAATTGTTCATCAAACTTTTAGACAAAACCCAGATTGAACATGACAGTAACATCTAACCCAACCACTCTTTTTTCGAGTCACAAACAAATGGATCGGTCTGATCCATAAAATCAACATCCTGTGCAAAAAAAAATTATTTTAGGATGTCTACAACTTGTTGTAAATAGAAGCCGAGCACGTTTAGAAGCCCATTTGTCCACCTGAAAATTCTTTTTTTGCTATTCAACATGTTTGTCCGTGAGAAATCTCTTGCTGTAAAAATTAAGCCTCATGGACAATAGTAACCTCGCATTCAGCAGGAAGAATGTGACCAAGCTTCTATTTGCCTGGTTGGATGCATATCGTCCCATCGTTATTGTCCTCAAAAGAATGTCATGAGAACTGAGAAAATCCTTGTTCTTATTACGCCAACGATTGGTTATATGTTTTTCTCCATGTGGTTCTGCCTAAGTAGACATGAAGATTGAAAACAGTTAAGGTCTGTAAAAAGAGTATGTCGAAAGAATGACAGCTGAACAGTTAATTCTAGTACAATATATACGGGCTTTCAATGTGGATGAAATCATAACCTCTATGTATAAATTCTCCAGAGATCGAAAGCATCGCAACAAGCCAATAATTATGTCTAGATCAAAACTATACATTCTGATATATATGATCTTGACAGAATCCAACAACATTGATAGGCTATCAATGGACGAACTCTTCATTGAGCATATAACATTATATTAGTACCCAAAGTGTACTCCAAGATGATATAAAACTTATGCGCACAAATGAAAAATGCAGCATATGATTACAAATGTGTAGATGATAATATAAGGTACCTGAAAAGGTGAGGAGCCAAACACCAACTCTGTGTGATTATTAAACGGGTCATGAATTACACCCAAGGTCTCCAGTTTGGGCGCAGAGACGACAGTTATTTCTGAAGGTGTATAACAATTATCAAGGAGCATCTTCGATGATGAGCTGCTGTCCTTCAAAACAAATTCCATTGCTTTTAAGGTGAGGTGACTTTATTTGGAGACAAATGATACTGATTTCTATTCCCAAAACAATCAGCAAGCGCTCTAGGGCAGGGCAACTGGAGTGGATGATGCTGTGCAGTGAGGCCTCCGACAAATAAACCACCACAAGCGAAAGTTTTTTTTAGCAATGGGAGTTGAAGCATTTGTACCAGATCGTGTGGTAGATGGCACCGGGCGAAGGTGGCGGTGTGGAGAGAGGAGGAAAACCACGAGATGGACAACGGTGGTGTGGGCACGAATTCTTGGTATGTTCGTGGTATGAAACTTTTGTGGTAATGGTAGAACTCAAACTGCTAGAGTTTTCTGAATTCAGGGGATGTCAGCCAAGCGTCCACCTTGCCGGGTATGGACAGCAGGTAGCTTGTCGGGATGCAGAGGCATTGAACGGGGCCCTACTAGTGAGAAGAGACGATGGCTCTCATGAGATCAAATTCAGGAAGGACAGATATCTGATCACAGTCGATATTGAGGGGCGTGGTGCGCCATAGAGGGCGCCACCGAGTTGAGAGGACTTGTGTGCGGCAGCAATCCTTGGTGGGGAGAAGCGAGATGATCTCCTCAAGGATGACGTCCGGGAGATCGCTGATGC
>NC_041385.1:665999049-666003539 GCF_002162155.2 Triticum dicoccoides | reverse complement strand
TGCTACCGGGTGCGGGATCTACAACATGCGTCGCCGCTGACGGGAGCCTCATCTTCTTGGCACTGGGGCCAGCCGACTCCATTTTCCTTGTGGGCGTCTCACCGAGCTCACAGGTTTGAGCAGAGTAGCTAGAGAGGAGCCTAGTGGCAGTGCGAGTGGGGAAGAAGGAGGGCTAGGAATTTCTGTAGGAGTGGAAGAAGAGGAGCAGGCGTTTTCTGTACAAGTGAGGAAGAAGGTGAGCAGGGTTTTCTGGACGAGTGAGGAAGATTGGGGAGCGGGGGGAATTGGGTGGGGAGACGGAAGCGGGAGAGCGAGTTGTTCGTGTTTATAAGGCCCGCTTCACTAACTACTCGCTTTTTTCCAAGAATCGCTCTCTTCTTTTGCATTGTTGCATGACTGGCCATGCATGCAGGATGCATGTGCCCGCCGGCCACTGCATGCGCCTGGTTTGTTACTAGGGCTATTTAATAGGGTGGTTATCGAGTAAATTAAGGATATTTATTTTCTCTGTGTGCATCCACCAAATTAGAGAATGCGGTACTGGATGCAGACACTCACATTAAACTAACATTTAGAAGAACAAAATTTCAGCATGTCTATGCATCTCAATGATTCACCATACTATAACCAACATACAAAATTGTGAGAAGGTGTGGATATAAAGAAAATCGGTCAATGCTTCTCTGAGCAAAGGGCCTCCCTGCGCACACATTAATTCCTGGGCATGCTTGTTTCTTCTCAATGTTGCGAGCACTTTGAGCATGTTGGCAACTCCACAGCTAGCTAGCTGCCTCATCTTGCAATTGATGCTGACACATTTGCAGCAAACACATGAGGTAATAGAGATGACTCAACTTGGGTCCATATTGTGCAGTTCCCCTGATACCATATTCATTGTCCTGAATCTGAAAAGATAGGAAAACAATAGCTATACTTAAACGGTGTTGCAAAACAGTAGCACATATCAATAGCTCAGCATGACAAAACACGATCATCTAGACGAAGGGGATACTGACCTGCCTGAGGAAGATTACATATAATTTCATAAGTCCTTTGTTGATTTCCACCTTCGGCTGCACTGCTTGTTTGCTCCTCCACACATGACAGGATCGTTCCGCACTGCATTCAACAAGTCAACATATGAATAAGATAATTTCATCTTGCGGTGGTCATTGTACCTAGTTACGAATGTAGGAATACGTGGAGCACCATGAGTTTAGCTGACAGCAGGTAGATGCAGCCATATAAATTTTGTGCGGTGCTACCAAAATTGAGGTTTGTATCTCCTCCCATTATGAGAATTCTTCTTGAAGTTGGTAGAATGTGACGGCTTGTTCTTTGCATCAAACTTGCCTTTCCCCTGAGATTTGTTCTTGTTGTTTTGGGGCTGGTTGGGCTGGAAGTTCTTCTCGTGTACCATGTGGGCACTAGAACTCCCTCGGCGACCCGTGCACGTGTGTCTTTTGCTCTCGCCTTCTCCTCAAAATCAAGAGTGCTAATGAGATACAAAACAGAAAACTCATGTCTCTTGTTTTTCAGAGAAGTAGCAAAATCGTTCCACGAAGGTGGAAGCTTGGCAATGATGGTCCCAGCAACAAATTTGTCCGGCAACACACACTTAAAGTGCTCAAGTTCCTTAGAGAGTGACCGTATCTCATGAGTCTGCTGAACAACAGAGCGCTCATCTGTCATCTTGTAGTCACAGAATTGCTCCATGACGTACGACTCGTTGCCAGCGCCCGAGTGCCCAAATGTGGCCTCGAGCGCAGCCCACATGTCTTTGCCGCTGTCAAACAACATATACGAATCCACAATGGAATGGTCAAGAACACTCAGCAGGGCGGCTTTGAAGAGGGTATCCATGTTCTGAAAAGCTTCCTGCTGCGTAGGATTATGATCGCCCTCAGGCTTACCCTTAGTGGCGTCATAGCAGTACATGATCTAAAACCAATATACTGCTCTTATGCGCCACCTTTTATATTGCACCCCCTTAAAAGTAGGCGGCTTCAAAAGCGCAGCAAAACCACTCGAAGTAAATTGCCTGTGATCAGGTTTTTGGATTGGATTGTTGAATATATGAGCAATTTAGTATGAGATTTAATTCGAATCAGCAGTAAATAGATCATGACGACAATTGCAAACATCAAAGTAATGATGCGGACTAAACCAGGAGGACAGAATCACATACTATACAGCGGGAGCAGAACCGATGTGGTTGATGTTGTCACTCATGTCGTTGATGAAGAGGTTACCGAGGTCGGGGAAGAAGGCTGTCATTGAGGAAGTCATCGTTGGCAGCAGTCACAGGAGTGTGCTCCCCAAAAACCTGATCGCCCCTCTCCCGTACAGGATCACGAAAGGCGGGGTCCGGAGGACTACTGTCCCTTCTTGCGGTGCACGCCGGAAGGAGGGCTGGAGAAGAATTGCATGGCGGCGCTAAGATCTGGAACGGTGCGAAACCATATGATACAGCGGTGGCTAGGGTAGAGCATGTCAGGTCGGAGTATAATAGTAGGCCTTTGGCCCCCAAACCCCACGTCCAAGTCAAGAATAGCTCAAAAAAAAGTCAATAATAGCCCCACGAAGGTTTGTCTCAAAAAAAACTAAGTAATTAAGGCGTCCGTTAGTCCCTTTAGTATAAATACAATATCATTAATAATGGCCCCACCTTTTGTCTCACAAAGTAGAGTATGTTGGAGTACAACCGGCTACACGTTTACAATCCGCTTCTCTTCTCTCTCCTCTTCTCTCTCCTTCAACTAATCACAAATACTATATTTAAATCCTTATAGCCTGCTTATGTCATCTAATTATAGTACTTGATCTAGAAGTTACTATCCACTGTGTAGTTTGAAATGCCGGGCGTGCAGCGGGCGGTGCCCTCGGTCGGCGCGCCGCTTCAACGGCAGAAGCAGTGAGAGGTCGCGTCGCCCTGACTTGCCATCAATGTGGAGCGGCGGGCTCGGCTGGCGTCGGGCGGGAAGCGCGCATGGGAGGGGGGAGGGGTTTTTGTTGGGCCAAGAAGGTGAGAAGCCAACTTGGGATCGGTCCGGACGGGGAAATATCATGTGCTCCCATACTCTGCATATGACACTAGTCTATGTTACTACTCCCTCCTTTCCGGTTTCTAGAGATGTTTAGAGTAACATAGTAATATGTTACAGTACAAGTTACTCCCCACTATGACCAGCCTTGGCCTCTCCCAGTGATCCACCATGTATAGCTGCTAAGCCTGCCACGTAGGCATAAAATATGATGTGGCACCAATAAACTAAGCACCTATGCATTGAACACTTGAGTTATTAAGCCATTTAATGCACTTAGCACCTCATCTAAAGAGCATTAATAGTATAGCCAGCTGCTGGCTATAAGCCTACAGCCCATCTTATAGTCAACATGTACAAAGTGCCTAGGAGCACGTGCTAGAGCTGGCTCTTCACGAAGAGCCCGCTTACCTTCTCTCTCCTCTTCTCTTTCCTCCAACTAAGCAGAAATATACTACTGTTTATTCCTTATAGCCCACTGACTCAGCTCTATTGTACTTGCTCTAAGCACATATAAGCACTTGCTAGCACCCCCTTGACCGTGGACCTTGACGGTGTACGTCACCTTGTGTCTCTTAATTTTCCTCGCCATCATTTGAGTCCAAGAAGATCTCACCCACATCATCATTAGCATGCAGCCGCCTTGATAGACAACGTGCGCAGAAGGAGTAGAGGTGATTGGGGACGCACCACCACCACGTCATGGGCACTCCGTATGTGCTCGTGTGCGTGCAGCGTGCGTGTTTTTACATCGGTGCTAGCTCTAAGGCCGAGGCTGCGACCGTCTTCGTCTCTGACTAGTAGTTGAGCAACGATGGCAAAGAGGTGCTGCAAGAGATGCGTATGCGCTGTTGCGTGCGAGCTTCACCGTAGCACGACGAACCGGACGTCGCGGCGGATGGCGCACGCCTCCATGCAGCCGATTGTGTGCGCATGCATGTGTTATTCATGTGCATTCTGTGGCCGAGCGTGTGTGCATGCACGTCTTGTGTACGTGCATTGTGTGCTCCATGTTGTGCGCGTATGTGCATGAGTTGGATCGGATGGAGTTAGTGCGTTGGCTTGTGTACATATTTTAGAGTGTAGATTCACTCATTTTGTTTCGTATGTAGTCCCTTATTGAAATATGTAAAAAGACTTATATTTGGGAACGGAGGGAGTATAAAACATCTTCAACTTAGCATCCTGATGTACCGTTTCTAGTGGTTAGCAAAAAGTTCATGTTCTTTTAGTTGTTTATAGGTGGGCAGGCGGCAAAAAACAGGGGAAAATGTGCAAGGTTCCTTGCAGACGCTTTACCGCGAGGTTCCTTGCTCCTCCTCGGTCGTCGGGAATCTATGCTCTTAAACTCTTTTCTTTTACGTGAGCTTTGTTCATCCTTTTCCCAACACGCGAGACATCTAGCATTAAGGTGCACGTGTCATGCAAGAAAATGGAGATAATCAG
>NC_041385.1:665981185-665998665 GCF_002162155.2 Triticum dicoccoides | reverse complement strand
ACCCTTTTCCGTAAGTGAGTCGTGCACTTCGATGGCACCTACGCAATATTTTTTCTTCTCGATGGCACGTGAATGGCACGTGAATAGTGCACGTACTCAACGACGGAGCATGGGATGGTAGCAATGAGATGGTCAGCCCTTTTTTGGAGAGAGTACGTACTACTAGTAAATAACTTTGATGTGTCCCGTCAACTCACAGAATGACGAGAAGCTTGATTACGCCTTCTCCCTCGCCAACGCGTGCTCGGTGGCTCGCAGCACGAGGACAAACTTTTGCTTACAAGCGGTGGACGTGCATCAGTTCATTTGGTGTCAGATTGCCAGAAGCACTACTGTAGAACCATCGACTTCCGGAAGAGGCGAAGATCGGAGCGCAAGGTCACCTACTAACCTTAGGCTAGGCGTAGTGGGAGTAACATAAGTAGAGGTACCTCCTTTTTTTATTCTAGAAACAACCACACGCGAATATCAAGGTGCTGGTTACGTAGAACAAATTTCCTGCAGTCCGTGCTCAACCCTCCTCTATCTCTCTTCTCAGCCAGCCAGCGGACGCACGGAGCCCATCGTCTGTTTGCTCACATGCGGCCCCACATGTCAGTGAAAACGCAAGAGGACCCACTGAACCTTCACATCTTTCACCTCGACATGCTTGTGATGAAAAACAAATCCAAGAAAGATCTTCGGTGGCCACTTTTGGAGTTACTCAAGAGTAGTAAGATTCTATTTACAGTTTAACCCAAGATGCACATCTCGTGGCTTCAACTACCACTCTATTTTCTTTCATGACATGACCTGGATGCTGGATGTCCCACATGTCGGCAAAAGGAGGAAGAACCCAACCAAATCTTCGGTTGTGCTTTTAGATTAGACTAGTTGTGCTAACTTAATTTTTTATTGTGTACTCCCTCCGTTCCAAAATACTTGACTTCCATTTGTCCAAAAATGGATGTACCTATATACTAAAACATGTCTAGTTACATATATATTTTGACAAATAGAAGGCATGTATTGTGCAACGGAGGGACTAGAATGGATGCAAGTTTTTGTATTGGGAAGAAGAGTACATCCATAAATTGACAAAGCGCAATTTAGTAGATGTTCTATCTCACTTTTAGCTAGCACAAAGGCTATAGATGAGATTAGTGCACTTGTTGATACTCCTACTTGGTATGCGTGTTGCTGCTTAGACGCAGAGAAAAACGGACCGGAGGGAGTACTAGAATAGAGGCTAGACATGAGACTAGATGCGAGGAAGCAACGTCTACTTCTTTACACTCGAAGAAGAAAGAAGCACGCAAGATCGAGCCTCCGCAGATCAACAATGAATGCGTCGAGAAGGCACTAATCCAACTAACAGGAGTAGTAAAATGTATTCTTGTGGTTCTTGTTTTCTTTGGTCTTGCTTTTCTAGTCAAAATTATCGTTGGAGTTCGTGCAAAACGGAGGTCCATTTGGGGTCGTGCGTTGCAGTTGGCCTTACAAGTGGGACCGCAGTTAAGGAAACCGACTATCGGCAAACCCCCACCTCGCCCGCCGCGCGATGGCTGAGTTAGAGAAACGATGAGGTTGAAGAGATGGAAGTCGTGCTGGTGGCATGTGTCGTACTCCTGGACGTGAATGCTTGTTCTGGCCCATGCCACCCTACTACTCCTACTACTTACTATATAGTACTACTAGTATCGAGGATTCGAGGTGCTGGTTACGTAGTAGAGTACAATATGGCTACAGTAAAAACACCCGCACAACGCACGAAGCATGTGAATCTAGTACAAATAGTGTACTACTATTGTTGATAGGCCTCATCCGATAACCTGTTGCAATGCATGTACAATTATGTATTTGGAAAATATTTTTTTGCCTCGTCGCACCACTCACTCACAGAAGCGACTCGAAAGCCATTAATAAATTTAGTAAGTTTTTCACAGGCATATCATTTTATTACATACAATAGGTCATCAACCCACATCAACAACGAGGATACATTATAAATACTAAAGTTTTCACCACACAACAAATAACAAGCAATGAAATGAACTTCAACTCAACCATTCATCAGCGTTGGAAACGCTTGCTTTGAAGCACAAGTGATTCTCTGGGACGGGCCATCCATTGTCGATCTGGAGACCAACGCAGGACTGATCATCCAGGCTGAAGCGGCCTACTATATCAGTACCAGGGTAGGGAACCACCCAAATGTCCGAGGTATAGACATAGTTGCTTCTCATAAATGGTAGTAACATTGTGTCAATAGTAGTTGGATCGCCTTTCACCATCATTGGATAGTTTTGTCCAAGGAAGAGCGAGTTTTCTCCAGGACTATCAATTCTGTACTAGGGAGAAGGAGTTGGCGCTAGCACACTAGTATCCATCCCGAATACCATGCAATGGGTGTTGGAATAGGTCCGGAGATTGCGACCATGGGAGACTACACCTGCTTCCTTAGCAGTAACATCATCAGTGGGTTGTATACACACGAGAAGAGGTGATCCATCAGAATTAGTTGCCAGGCGCCAAATAGTATATGGGCGATGCTCATCCTCATGCTCGCGATCATCACCATCGTCATCTCCCCCTTGGTTATAAAAATCTTCAAGTATAGGTGGTGGAATGTTCGCAGGACCTTGGAAACACAAGAAGAAGGTTAATTAGTAAAGGGAAACTTGCTAACCCGCATGCATGTGGATGAAACAATTATAATTATGGTGGAAGACAAATGTACCGAAACAACGACTCCATGCAAAAATAGTGCCACGAGTGGTGCCAGCAAACACAAGGCCCTCGTATTCAATTGCATCACAGTACTCATCCGTGTACAGAAACTGATTTTTGAGCAATATCGATCGAGTCAAACCAGCAAGGACGGCAACAAGCTTGTCGAAGATAGCAACAACTTCATAGTTCTTGTAATTCCAAGAGCGGTTGGGAACTCGAGAAATTGCTATCTTCCGTAGAAGATAGTCACCATGATTGTATTTGAATGTGCGTACAATACCGGTGTGCTCAACCTCTAGGCAGTCTGCTGAGATTTTTGGAAGTGGAACCCGGTCACGAGTGTACACATTCACAAGTTCTCGCTCGCAGTTGGACCCAATGTAACAAACCCAATCTCCATTTGCGCCTGCCCAAGCCTTGCCCTCAAGTGATGGCATCTTAACATCATACGTATCGTTATCAAGCGGCATCAACTTGCACAGGGCGAGGCCTCCGTCGTGACGGCGCCAGTCATCAGGGTAACGACGAAGAAGATAGGGGAGATCAAACGGCTCCTTGACTCTTGGGTTCCTTGTAATGATGTTATTAGTTGAGTCAAGAATGGGCTTGAACGAACCTGCCATGCTAGCCGAGGTGATGATGTCGCTGTTGGGGAACGTTGCAGAAAATAAAAATTATCCTGCGCTTTTACCAAGATCCATCTATGAGTTCATCTAAGCAACGAGTGATAGGAGAGAGATTGCATCTACATACCACTTTGTAGATCGCGTGCGGAAGCGTTCAAGAGAACGGTGATGATGGAGTCGTACTCGCCGTGATCCAAATCACCGATGACCAAGTGCCGAACGGACAGCACCTCCGCGTTCAACACACGTACGGAGCGATGACGTCTCCTCCTTCTTGATCCAGCAAGGGGGAAGGAGAGGTTGATGAAGATCCAGCAGCACGATGGCGTGGTGGTGGATGCAGCAGAACTCCGGCAGGGCATCACCAAGCTATTCGCGGGAGGAGGAAGAGGTGTAGCAGGGGAGGGAGGCGCCAAGACACAGGGTGCGGCTGACCTCCCTCCCCCTCCTTTATATAGGCCCCTAGGGGGGCGGCCCTGGGAGATCCAATCTCCCAAGGGGGGCCGGCGGCCAGGGGGGTGGAGTGCCCCCCAAGGCAAGTGGGGTGCGCCCCCACCCTAGGGTTTTCAACCCTAGGCACAGGGGGCCCCAAGGGGGGCACACCAGCCCACTAGGGGCTGGTTCCCCTCCCACTTCAGCCCACGGGGCCCTCCGGGGTAGGTGGCCCCACCCGGTGGACCCCCGGGACCCTTCCGGTGGTCCCGGTACAATACCGGGTGACCCCGAAACTTTCCCGATGGCCGAAACGGCAGTTCCTATATATAATTCTTTACCTCCGGGCCATTCCGGAACTCCTCGTGATGTCTGGGATCTCATCCGGGACTCCGAACAACATTCAGTTTGCTGCATACTCATATTCATACAACCCTAGCGTCACCAAACCTTAAGTGTGTAGACCCTACGGGTTCGGGAGACATGCATACATGACCAAGACGGCTCTTCGATTAATAACCAACAGCGGGATCTGGATACCCATGTTGGATCCCACATACTCCTCGATGATCGCATCGGATGAACCACGATGTCGAGGATTCAAGCAACCCCGTATACTATTCCCTTTGTCAGACGGTATGTTACTTTCCCTAGATTCGATCGTCGGTATCCCAATACCTCGTTCAATCTCGTTACCGACAAGTCACTTTACTCGTACCGTAATGCATGATCCCGTGACCAGACACTTGGTCACTTTGAGCTCATTATGATGATGCACTACCGAGTGGGCCCAGTGATACCTCTCCGTAATACGGAGTGAAAAATCCCAGTCTCGATCCCTGTCAACCCAACAGACACTTTTGGAGATACCTATAGTGCACCTTTATAGTCACCCAGTTATGTTGTGATGTTCGGTACACCCAAATCACTCCTACGGTATCCCGGAGTTACACGATCTCATGGTCTAAGGAAGAGATACTTGACATAGGAAAAGCTCTAGCAAAATGAACTACACGATCTTGTGCTATGCTTAGGATTGGGTCTTGTCCATCACATCATTCTCCTAATGATGTGATCCCGTTATCAACGACATCCAATGTCCATAGTCAGGAAACCATGACTATCTGTTGATCCACGAGCTAGTCAACTAGAGGCTCACTAGGGACATGTTGTGGTCTAAGTATTCACACGTGTATTACGATTTCCGGATAATACAATTATAGCATGAATAAAAGACAATTATCATGAACAAGGAAATATAATAATAATCCTTCTATTATTGCCTCTAGGGCATATTTCCAATAGTCTCCCACTTGCACTAGAGTCAATAATCTAGATACATTGTGATGAATCGAACACCCATAGAGTTCTGGTGTTGATCATGTTTTGCTCACCGAAGAGGTTTATCAACGGATCCGCGACATTCAGATCCGTATGTACTTTGCAACTATCTATGTCTCCATCTTGAACATTTTCACGGATGGAGTTGAAACGACGCTTGATGTGCCTGGTCTTCTTGTGAAACCTCGGCTCATTGGCAATGGCAATAGCTCCAGTGTTGTCACAGAAGAGTTTGATCAGCCCTGACGCATTGGATATGACTCCTAGGTCGGTGATGAACTCCTTCACCCAAATTCCTTGATGCGCTGCCTCCGAGGCTGCCATGTACTCCGCTTCACATGTAGATCCCGCCACAACGCTCTGCTTGCAGCTGCACCAGCTTACTACCCCACCATTCAACATATACACGTATCCAGTTTGTGACTTAGAGTCATCTAGATCTGTGTCAAAGCTAGCGTTGACGTAACCCTTTACGACGAGCTCTTCGTCACATCTATAAACAAGAAACATGTCCTTTGTCCTTCTCAGGTACTTCAGGATATTCTTGACCGCTGTCTAGTGTTCCTTGCCGGGATTACTTTGGTACCTTCCTACCAAAATTACGGCAATGTTTACATCAGGTCTGGTACACAGCATGGCATACATAATAGACCCTATGGCTGAGGCATAGGGGATGACACTCATCTCTTCTTTATCTTTTTCCGTGGTCGGGCATTGAGCCGAGCTCAATATCACACCTTGCAATACAAGCAAGAACCCTTTCTTGGACTGATCCATTTTGAACTTCTTCAAAATCTTATCAAGGTATGTGCTTTGTGAAAGACCTACGAGGCGTCTCGATCTATCCCTATAGATTTTGATGCCTAATATGTAAGCAGCTTCTCCAAGGCCCTTCATTGAAAAACACTTATTCAAGTAGGCCTTAATGATGTCCAAGAATTCTATATCATTTCCCATCAAAAGTATGTCATCTACATATAATATGAGAAATGCTACAGAGCTCCCACTCACTTTCTTGTAAATGCAGGCTTCTCCATAAGTCTGCATAAACCCAAACGCTTTGATCATCTCATCAAAGCGAATGTTCCAACTCCGAGATGCATGCACCAGCCCATAAATGGATCGCTGGAGCTTGCATACTTTGTTAGCATTCTTAGGATCGACCAAACCTTCCGGCTGCATCATATACAGATCTTCCTTAAGATAACCGTTAAGGAATGCCGTTTTGACGTCCATCTGCCATATCTCATAATCATAGTATGCGACAATTGCTAACATGATTCGGACGGACTTAAGCTTCGCTACGGGAGAGAAAGTCTCATCGTAGTCAATCCCTTGAACTTGCCGATAACCCTTAGCGACAAGTCGAGCTTTATAGATGGTGACATTACCATCCGTGTCCGTCTTCTTCTTAAAGATCCATTTGTTTTCTATCACTCACCGATCATCGGGCAAGTCAGTCAAAGTCCATACTTTGTTTTCATACATGGATTCTATCTCGGATTGCATGGCTTCTAGCCATTTGTTGGAATATGGGCCCGCCATCGCTTCTTCATAGTTGGAAGGTTCATCGTTGTCTAACAACATGATTTCCAGGACAGGGTTGCCATACCACTCTGGTGTGGAACGTATCCTTGTGGACCTACAAAGTTTAGTAGCAACTTGATCTGAAGTACCTTGATCATCATCATTAATTTCCTCTCCAGTTCCTATAGGCACCACAGGAACATTTTCCTGAGCTGCTCTACTTTCCGGTTCAAGAGGTAGTACTTCATCGAGTTCTACTTTCCTCCCACTTACTCCTTTCGAGAGAAACTCCTTTTCCAGAAAGGATCCGTTCTTGGCAACAAAGATCTTGCCTTCAGATCTAAGGTAGAAGTATACCCAATGGTTTCCTTAGGGTATCCTATGAAGACACATTTTTCCGACTTGGGTTCGAGCTTTTCAGGTTGAAGTTTCTTGACATAAGCATCGCATCCCCAAAATTTTAGAAACGACAGCTTAGGTTTCTTCCCAAACCATAATTCAAACGGTGTCGTCTCAACGGATTTAGACGGTGCCCTATTTAAAGTGAATGTAGCTGTCTCTAGAGCGTATCCCCAAAATGATAGCGGTAAATCAGTAAGAGACATCATAGATCGCACCTTATCCAATAGAGTGCGATTACGACGTTCGGACACACCGTTACGCTAAGGTGTTCCAGGCGGCATGAGTTGTGAAACGATTCCACATTTTCTTAAGTGTGTACCAAATTCATCACTTAAATATTCTCCTCCACGATCTGATCGTAAGAATTTTATGTTTCGTTCACGTTGATTCTCTACCTCATTCTGAAATTCCTTGAACTTTTCAAAGGTCTCGGACTTGTGTTTCATCAAGTAGACATACCCATATCTACTTAAGTCACCAGTGAGAGTGAGAACATAACGATATCCTCCGCGAGCCTCAACGCTCATTGGACCGCACACATCGGTATGTATGATTTCCAATAAGTTGGTTGCTCGCTCCATTGTTAAGGAGAACGGAGTCTTGGTCATTTTACCCATGAGGCATGGTTCGCACGTGTCAAATGATTCATAATCGAGAGACTCTAAAAGTCCATCAGTATGGAGCTTCTTCATGCGCTTGACACCTATGTGACCAAGGCGGCAGTGCCACAAGTATGTGGGACTATCGTTATCAACTTTACATCTTTTGGTATTCATACTATGAATATGTGTAACATTACGTTCGAGATTCATTAAGAATAAACCACTGACCATCGGGGCATGACCATAAAACATATCTCTCATATAAATAAAACAACCATTATTCTCGGATTTAAATGAGTAGCCATCTCGCATCAAACGAGATCCAGATACAATGTTCATGCTCAAACTTGGCACTAAATAACAATTATTGAGGTTTAAAACTAATCCCGTAGGTAAATGTAGAGGCAGCGTGCCGACGGCGATCACATCGACCTTGGAACCATTCCCGACGCGCATCGTCACGTCGTCCTTCGCCAGTCTCCACTTATTCCGCAACTCCTGCTGTGAGTTACAAATATGAGCAACGACACCGGTATCAAATACCCAGGAGTTACTACGAGTATTGGTAAGGTACACATCAATTACATGTATATCAAATATACCTTTAGTGTTGCCGGCCTTCTTGTCCGCTAAGTATTTGGGGCAGTTCCGCTTCCAGTGACCCTTCCCTTTGCAATAAAAGCACTCAGTCTCAGGCTTGGGTCCATTCTTTGACTTCTTCCTGGCAACTGGCTTACCGGGCGCGACAACATCTTTGCCGTCCCTCTTGAAGTTCTTCTTACCCTTGCCCTTCTTGAACTTAGTGGTCTTATTGACCATCAACACTTGATGTTCTTTCTTGATTTCAACCTCTGCTGACTTCAGCATTGAAAATACTTCAGGAATGGTTTTCACCATCCCCTGCATATTGTAGTTCAACACAAAGCTCTTGTAGCTCGATGGGAGCGACTGAAGGAGTCTGTCAATGACCGCCTCGTCCGGGAGGTTGATCTCCAGTTGGGACAGGCGGTTGTGCAACCCAGACATTTTGAGTATGTGCTCACTAACAGAACTATTTTCCTGCATCTTACAACTATAGAACTTGTCAGAGACTTCATATCTCTCGACCCGGGCATGAGGTTGAAAAACCAGTTTCATCTCCTCGAACATCTCATGTGCTCCGTGTCGCTCAAAACGCTTTTGGAGCCCTGGTTCTAAGATGTAAAGCATGCCACACTGAACGAGGGAGTAATCATCAGCACATGATTGCCAAGTGTTCATAACATCTTGGTTCTTTGGGATTGGTGCTTCACCTAGCGGTGCTTCTAGGACATAATCTTTCTTGGCTGCTATGAGGATGATCCTCAGGTTCCGGAGCTAGTCCGAATAGTTGCTGTCATCATCTTTCAGCTTGGTTTTCTCTAGGAACGCGTTGAAGTTCATGTTGACATGAGCGTTGGCCATTTGATCTACAAGACATATTTTGCAAAGTTTTTAGACTAAGTTCATGATAATTAAGTTCATCTAATCAAATTATTTAATGAACTCCCACTCAGATTAGACATCCCTCTAGTCATCTAAGTGTTACATGATCCGAGTCGACTAGGCCATGTCCGATCATCACGTGAGACGGACTAGTCATCATCGGTGAACATCTCCATGTTGATCGTATCTTCCATACGACTCATGTTCGACCTTTCGGTCTCTATGTTCCGAGGCCATGTTTGTACATGCTAGGCTCGTCAAGTTAACCCTAAGTGTTTTGCATGTGTAAAACTGTCTTACACCTGTTGTATGTGAACGTAAGTATCTATCACACCCGATCATCATGTGGTGCTTCGAAACGACGAACTTTAGCAACGACGCACAGTTAGGGGGAACACTTTCTTGAAATTATTATAAGGGATCATCTTATTTACTACCACCGTTCTAAGTAAACAAGATGCATAAACATAATAAAAACCACATGCAATTATATAATAGTGACATGATATGGCCAATATCATATAGCTCTTTTGATCTCCATCTTCAGGGCTCCATGATCATCTTGATCACCGGCATGACACCATGATCTCCATCATCATGATCTCCATCATCGTGTCTTCATGAACTTGTCACGCCAACGACTACTTATACATCTATGGCTAACGCGTTTAGCAATAAAGTAAAGTAATTTACCTGGCGTTCTTCAATGACACGCAGGTCATACAAAAAATAAAGACAACTCCTATGGCTCCTGCCGGTTGTCATACTCATCGACATGCAAGTCATGATTCCTATTACAAGAACATGATTTCATACATCACAATATATCATTCATCATTCATCACAACTTCTGGCCATATCACATTACATGACAATTGCTGCAAAAAGAAGTTAGACGTCCTCTAATTGTTGTTGCATCTTTTACGTGGCTGCAATTGGGTTCTAGCAAGAATGTTTTCTTACCTACGAATAACCACAATGTGATTTTGTCAACTTCTATTTACCCTTCATAAGGACCCTTTTCGTCGAATCCGCTCCAACTAAAGTGGGAGAGACAGACACCCGCTAGCCACCTTATGCAACTAGTGCATGTCAGTCGGTGGAACCTGTCTCACGTAAGCGTACGTGTAAGGTCGGTCCGGGCCGCTTCATCCCACAATACCGCTGAAGCAAAATAAGACTAGTAGCGGCAAGCAAGTTGACAAGATCTACGCCCACATCAAAATTGTGTTCTACTCGTGCAATAGAGAACTACACATAGACCTAGCTCATGATGCCACTGTTGGGGAACGTTGCAGAAAATAAAAAATTTCCTACGGTTTCACCAAGATCCATCTATGAGTTCATCTAAGCAACGAGTGATAGGAGAGAGATTGCATCTACAAACCACTTTGTAGATCGCGTGCGGAAGCGTTCAAGAGAACGCTGATGATGGAGTCGTACTCACCGTGATCCAAATCACCGATGACCAAGTGCTGAACGGACAGCACCTCCGCATTCAACACACGTACGGAGCGGATGACGACTCCTCCTTCTTGATCCAGCAAGGGGGAAGGAGAGGTTGATGAAGATCCAGCAGCACGACGGCATGGTGGTGGATGCAGCAGAACTCCGGCAGGGCTTCGCCAAGCTATTGCGGGAGGAGGAAGAGGTGTAACAGGGGGGGGAGGCGCCAAGACACAGGGTGCGGCTGCCCTCCCTCCCCCCTCATTTATATAGGCCCCAGGGGGGGGCGGCCCTGGGAGATCCAATCTCCCAAGGGGGGTGGCGGCCAGGGGGGGTGGAGTGCCCCCCAAGGCAAGTGTGGTGCGCCCCCACCCTAGGGTTTTGAACCCTAGGCGCATGGGGGGGCAAGGGGGGCGCACCAGCCCACTAGGGGCTGGTTCCCCTCCCACTTCAGCCCACGGGCCCCTCCGGGGTAGGTGGCCCCACCCGGTGGACCCCCGGGACCCTTCCGGTGGTCCCGGTACAATACCGGGTGACCCCGAAACTTTCCCGATGGCCGAAACAGCACTTCCTATATATAATTCCTTACCTCTGGACCATTCCGGAACTCCGCGTGACGTTTGGGATATCATCCGGGACTCCGAACAACATTTGGTTTGCTGCATACTCATATTCATACAACCCTAGCGTCACCGAACCTTAAGTGTGTAGACCCTACGGGTTCGGGAGACATGCAGACATGACCGAGACGGCTCTCCGGTCAATAACCAACAGCGGGATCTGGATACCCATGTTGGCTCCCACATACTCCTCGATGATCTCATCGAATGAACCACGATGTCGAGGATTCAAGCAACCCCGTATACTATTCCCTTTGTCAGACGGTATGTTACTTGCCCGAGATTCGATCGTCGGTATCCCAATACCTCGTTCAATCTCGTTACCGGCAAGTCACTTTACTCGTACCGTAATGCATGATCCCGTGACCAGACACTAGGTCACTTTGAGCTCATTATGATGATGCACTACCGAGTGGGCCCAGTGATACCTCTCCGTAATACGGAGTGACAAATCCCAGTCTCGATCCGTGTCAACCCAATAGACACTTTCGGAGATACCTGTAGTGCACCTTTATAGTCACCCAGTTACGTTGTGACGTTTGGTACACCCAAAGCACTCCTACGGTATCCGGGAGTTACACGATCTCATGGTCTAAGGAAGAGATACTTGACATAGGAAAAGCTCTAGCAAAACGAACTACACGATCTTGTGCTATGCTTAGGATTGGGTCTTGTCCATCACATCATTCTCCTAATGATGTGATCCCGTTATCAACAACATCCAATGTCCATAGTCAGGAAACCATGACTATCTGTTGATCAACGAGCTAGTCAACTAGAGGCTCACTAGGGACATGTTGTGGTCTAAGTATTCACACATGTATTACGATTTCCGGATAATAGAATTATAGCATGAATAAAAGACAATTATCATGAACAAGGAAATATAATAATAATCATTTTATTATTGCCTCTAGGGCATATTTCCAGCAGTCGCACCGATCAATGAGTTCCTCCACCACGTCATCTTTCAGATCGGGGCAAGAATAACGGGGTCGTTTCCGTCCTGTTCCCTTCATGGAGAAGACGATCGAACAATGGCAGAAGAAAGGGTGAAGGGCTGAAGGAAAATGGAGGAGGGAGAGGAAGAGCGTGCGACAGCAGTTCCAAATCGAGAGGGAAAGGCGAAGAGTCGGTGGGCGGTTGCCAGTTTGCCACGGTTCACGAAGGGGCGCCCCGGCCTACACATCAGTTCGGAAATAGTCCTACTAGTCGCCGTCGTCTCACTGATTTGTTGGAACGGGACCACATGTCAACGAAACATGGTGTGTAATTTCTCGTGAAAATGCGATCTGGCCGCATTGACCCGAGGTGCCGCATTAGTTTTTTTTTGAAAGTTTGCCACATTAGTTATCGACCTTTATTTTTTTTAACATGCAATCTGAATGGAAAGCTCCTGTGGTCATCACACGGGAGCGGATATAGTGATGGTTGATTCGCCCGAGCAACATATTACTGTGGGAATATGGGAGTACCAGCGGATTCAAGGAACAGAGAAATGATGGTTGCTGCGTCCGAGCAACTTACTGTGGCGAAGGTGGGGCTCTGTGATTTGACTGCTCACTAGTCATTACTACTGCGGCGGAACGACCGGGGTGAATCTTTCCCTGAAGTTGTGTTGTGCACTCAATATTGCTGCATGGCAGGTGGAGCCGGATGAAGGATGTCCAACATGTCGGCGAAACGAAGTTGAATTGTTTCTGGCATTGTTATCAATCCTTCAGGATTTGTTTATATGTATGCATAATTTTGATGAAATTGTACTGTGATGCTATGAAGGTTTCAACTCTGGTTCCCGCAGGAAAAAAAGGTTTCAACTTAGGATTCATGTGTTTTGCCTCGAGATTATCTCGTTACAACATTCCATCAAATACAAATGAAACTACCATGGCTAATGCATCTCAATGGTTCACAGATCAGCGCCAATATTCACATCACAACTGAAGACAAAGTTGTGAGAAGGTGTACAAATAAAGAAAAAAAATATAATTGATCGATGTTGTTCGTAGGCATGGCTCCATTTCCTTGGCACAATGTTCATTGCTTGGCAGCTAGTTTCACCCAGTTGTGTAGCCAAAAAAGAGGTGTATGAAGGACACCACAATCCGATCATTTTGTGCAGCTCCACTAAAATCGGGCGGACCATCCCTGTTTGCAAAGATATCAAGTCAGTGTGATTACAATAGTAGTGGAACTAGATGATGAAACATAACACACGTAAATAGAAGCCGATCACCTCTACGATCTCTCTTTAGGACTAACTTCTTGTTGGAGAAGATTAGGCACGGAGTTGGATGAGGAGGATAGCAAAACCAATCTCCCTTTCCGCAGTCCCACAGAAATGTAAAAACATTGCCCGTGTGGCATATTGGCGGAACTGCACAAAACACTCTTCAGAAAAGTGATTTGTGCAATTCACCAGAAGGTCGTAATAGCAACGAGGTGAAAATGGATAGCCCGGTTTGCAAAAGGAGGTCAAAAGGAAACAATTACTGCACAATAACACGAGTTGAAGACACATACGCCGACAAAAAAGAAGCATGTTCCATGTAAAAAGGGAAAGATAGCACATGGTGGTTTATCAAAAATGGTTTGAGGACGAGATTGCAAGATGGAAAGTACGCCGGCCGAGATACGATTTAAGCACACAACTAAAGAAGATCCACATGCAGCAACATGGGAAGATGGGCAGTGGAGCAAGGCCGGAGGAAGCTGTACCTGAGGGTCGTCAGGATGTTACTAGGAGGGCGCCGGCGGCCGGGATCTTCCCATACTGCGGCAGCGAGCAAGTGGCGAAGGCCCTACCATGCCAGAGCTTGGTCAGAGAGAACGGCGGTTACCGCAGATCGGGATGAGCTGCCTCAAAGCCGTCGAACAGGGAGACGATGCACATCCTCCCTTTTCACCGGCGGACGAGATGTGGCCGGATCACTGACCAAGGCTGAGAGTGAGAGGCCACGGCGGCCTCGTGTGACGAGACTCACGAGAGACAAACCCATTTTTCCATTTTCCCCACGGCAATCTTTTTATATTCTAGGCATGGTACCCGACCCTCCTTCGAGTAAACAACCACTACACGCGTCAAATTATCACGTGGGCTGCCTTTTCGTACAGAAACGAACTCCATCGTGTACCCGCGCGGGTGTGGCCAGGAACGAGACGTGAGTACGTGTGTCCCGCGTGCACTTCTTCTTTAGGTGCAGGTACGTATGTGGGTGGGTGTGAGAGAGATGGTTTGTGTGAAACAGAGGCAATGTGTTGATGATATCTCAATCAAAAAAATGTAACATAAGCAATGTTTGTGAAACGGAGTCATGGACCTGAGATATCGATAGAATTGAAAACATGGATGAAGTGTGTGGCTGTGTGATCGATAAAGAGTGCCATTGAATTTGTGCTTGCCCACGTCAAAGATATAGGGCGGCTGGCCTACTGGAATTTGAGAGGGCAGAGGTGCAGTTCTTCTCCATGGCATGGGTACCTACCTACAACGTTCGAATCTCGGTGTGTGTGTGTGTCGGGGGGGGGGGTAGAGACCAGTCGACTACTATATGTGTGGGGAAGGAGAGAGACCTAGCTATGTATTGAGGGAGATCGATCGACATCCATGGATATGTGTAGTAGACGAATAAGGTTGGGAAAAAGACAAAGGTAGAGCGTCGGAGGGTTGGTGGTGGAGTGGCGTCTCACAAATGGTGGGAGAGGCCTGCTAGACAAACGGAGGGTATGAGTGCAATATCAATAAGAGAGGGCGGGGGATGTCTGTCTGTCTATGCACGTGCGTGTGAGAGACGGGTCGAGAGGTATTCAAGGATGATGAGGGGAGAAGATATGGTTGTGGTAAGCATGCGTAACTACATAGGAAGATCAACCGTCGTGTGTCCGAGAAAAGGACAGACATAACTAGCGAGGTAAGTGTATCGGTGCTTGGTGAAAATGAATTATAGTCGACCTGGCTATATGTAGGGAGATCAATTCATATACACGCCTGCATGTGTTAGAAGAAAATAAGGCTCGGAGAGGCAGACAGGGGGAGAGGGTGTGGCTAGGAGGTGGTGCGAGAGGCCTACCATGTCGAGGGGGAGGAGTGTGCAAGCATGTGATTAATGAAAAGAGGGGCGGGAGTGTGCACCTGCATGGAATCGTATTGGACATATGGGGGCATGGACGGTGAGAGGAGAAGTGGGGAAGTATATATGTGTTTGTTGTAGGCACACTTGGCTAGAGAGGTATATCGACCGGTGTGTGCCAGAAAGAAGGAGCCGGTGGCCTACACACACCGCTGGTGGACGACCTAAAGAGAAATAATGAACATGCGCGATGGAGGGGACGCTAAGGGTGTGTGAGGGGGGCGGGCGTGTGCATGCACGATAGAAAGTTAGCGCTAGCTAGCTACAAATAGAAGAGGATCGTGAAGGTGTAAAAGACGAAAAAAGATCATAATTCATTATAAAAAGGTGGATACGGATACTTGAAGAAGATATCATAATGTAGAACATTGATTATAATTTTGGCTAATGTGTGGCTTTTGCAACTCAGGTCTAAATACTTGTCATAATGTAGGGGGCGGGGCACTATACTTTGTGTGATAAACACGGTGTACGTATGGAACATGGTTTAGATTATGAATATATAGTTAGTACATCAAATGTACTATTATTTGGAATCAACATCAAGTGTATTCAAAAAATAGAATTCGAGTTCATGTAGTACACATAGTTCATATCTATCTCTATAGTAATCATGTGGTGTGTTATTAAGGTAATACACGAATGATGGTTGAAGTTGGCAACAATCATGATTGTAGATTCTTATTGAAATAGAGAAACGAATTCAAATTTAGTTCGAATTGCAGCGGTAGTATAGACATTTGGAATGCACTAAAATGTTGGTATGAGTAGGTTACATGCATTATACAGCAAGCGAAAAAATTTAATCGGACATAACATGGATTCATACTCCCTCCTTCCATCTATATAGGGCGTAATGAGATTTTTAAGACTGCCTTTGACTATTGACAAGATTAATAGTACATGACATGCACAATGTGAAAATTATATCATTGAAAGAACCTTTCACTGACGAAGTTAACGGTGTGCTTTTGTGTAAGTTGCATGTCATATATCATTTCTCTAATATCTGGTCAAAGTTAGCATCGAAAAACGCATTAGGCCCTATATAGATGGAAGGAGGGAGTAGCTTTGAATAACATTTGTATAGTAAAACGGGGCAAGACTCTCTCTTTGTGTGGTGTGAGTAGTTTTATTTTTTTCGTTTTCTTTTTGGTTGAGGGAAGTGCGAATTGATTTGGTACGTACAAGTACAACATTACTACACGTTAGGCTTGTCCCTAAAATTCAACCCGCGTCTTGGTATATCCCGAAAATTCAGATATCGTGCTCCAAAAACTGGCGCCTTCACAACCCGCGCCTTGCTATCCCGAAATTACAACGCGCGCGAAAACTCCCTCCACCTGCCAAATCCCGACACGCGAAATTCCCCTTCTAACCCTGAGCCGAAAGGGCCGCTAGTTCAAATCGGTGGGGGGTACTTTTGTAACACACCCTACATTTTTGACAAGCGCGTCCCTATGTCATGCTTCACCCCTCCCATCGCCCCCTTTTTGCCATTCGAAATCCCAGGCCGCCATAACCTCTCCGCTCTAGCTGCGAAACCCCACCCTCCTCCGTCTGCCATGTCACCGCTGCCTAGTCGGAGCCTCTTCCCCGACGACGTCGTCCACCGCAACAGCTCGACGTCCCTCGTCCACCTCCCCGGATGAGGATCCGTCGTCCATCTCACTGTCCAGCCGGTTCAGCCGCCCTGTCCTCCACCTCCAGGGAGCTGCTTTGATGACCGCCTCGTCTATCGTGGCTGCTCCATCCCCACAGCGCCGCCTTAACCTGCTCCACCGAAACTGCAGCATCCTCACCGACTCCTCGGACGAAGCCGAGGCCTACTCGGCACCACCAAAGAGGTTGTACACTCATCGCATCGCACCTTCTCCTTAACTCGACCTCCCGGCGCTGATAGTGCTCCATCCCGCACCCCCATTGAGCGGCTACCTTGAAGTCGGCGCCGCGGGCGACATCTCCATGGCGGCTCTCCCCCAGTGCGAGGCCCCTTCGGGGGCGGCGGCCATACCAGCTGGATCTGCTGCTGCTGCTCCGGCTCTCGCTCAATCACTCGCTCGCCCAGCTGCTACTGCTGCTCTCCCCCTTGCTCGTGCTGCTGCTCTGCTTCGATTAAGCCACACTTCAGTCGACTGAATCGACTTTTGGGTCAGTCGATTTTTAGGGGTTGGGGGG
>NC_041385.1:665969087-665980866 GCF_002162155.2 Triticum dicoccoides | reverse complement strand
GGACGGGGGCTCGCCGGAGAGGTACCCCACTATCTATCTTAGGGTTCAGGGTGGGGGGCGGGGGGCCTAGAGGGCTGACGGGGGCGGCGGTGGCGAGTTGTTTCGGGGCGGCGAGGCGGCGCTGGGGCCGGCGGTTCAGCCGGTGGTGGCTGGCGGCTCAGGGGGTGCAGGTTGAAGATGAACTGCAGGCCCTCCCTAAACTACATGTCAAGTGCCTCTCTGCTACCATTGCGTTCAGTTTTGACAGTAGCATTCAGATTCCACAGTAAATTTCAGTTTCGACAGTTTAGTTCAGAGTCAACAGTTTTTACCTCATCTGTTGTAGTCAGGTGGTTTTTGGTGATGTTAATTTTACATCCGTTTTACATCATCTATTGGAGATGCTATTAGAATCCCACTTGAGATTGACGATGTCGGTCTTGTGCTGCTTCAGCCTTGACGTCTTACGGCTCACCGGAGCTGCTCCAATGACAGAACGATCCATCACAACAGAGCAGTTCCCTGGATGCTGTCTACAGATTCCTCAGATCTTCCTCCACACCTCCGATAGCCACCTCTGCCTCAACTGCTTCAGCGACCAACCCAATGATGCTGAGGTCGACACGGCTACGGCAAAGAGGTTGTACACTTGTTGCATCACTTATTACTATACATTCACGTCGATCCATTAGGGCTATTTTGGTTCAACGGAAAAACATAGCAATAAAGAATTTTCCAATGGCACTCTACTATTCAATTATTCATGCATTTTGTTGAAAGGAATGAAGCAAAACATCCACCTGGACCTACTTTTCAAAATTCTATGCATGAAAACAAGACCAAGTGCATTAGTGCCAGAATAACATTCTAACTGTACATGATTTCATATGGTTTCTCTTTATTTTGGCCATGTTTCTTTGCATTCCTCTGCTCTTCCAATTACTATAAACCAAACACCCAAGATGACAGAAATCCTGTGTTTACAAATGCTCTGTTTACCATGTGCATTTTCCTATCCTATTCCGGTGTTTTTCCTATCCCTGCGTTTTAAGAATCATGCAAGCCAAAAGAGCCCTTACAGAATTAATTCAGTTACAGGTACGTGTCGAAGGGAACTTTGTGTGGTTTGTCCTGCTCCTGCCGCGACGTCGTCCACCTGACTTGAGCTGCTCCATCGACAGAAGCATCCACCAAACCAGACATCACGACTCCTAACCGTCTTTCGCCGCCGCAGATCTCCTTCCCTGCCGCCGGCACCCACCCCAATGGCATCACCATCATCGACTCAGCAGATGAACCTGAGGAGTACACTGGTCCACAAGAGAGGTCGCACTCTTTTGTTTCTGCTTATGTTATGCATTGCTTAAACTTACCTGCTACTATATCGTCCTGTTCAACTCTTGGACTCCCAACTCAGGTCGAAATTAATGTTCAAACTAGAGTTCTAAATTAGTTGTGGGGCACATATCGAGGCAGCAACAAATAGTCTGTCTGTCTAATATCTGGTTCACCTAGGGTATGCCTATGTTTTTCATCTTGGGTGGGAAACAAATAGTAAAGCAATCATCATCTGTCTTTTTATTAATTTAAAGCAATCATCAGCCTGCTATCATTATTTTTGGATCCATCCACTGGTTCTTACCATCACTCTAAATTTCTGCATGCTCTCCTTACATAATATCACCATATTTTTTCGTATGCATGTCAGATATTGTACACAGTCATGTTGAACATGTAGAGAAAAAGAGAAGAGTTTTGCGCGGCAATACAATGTCATGCAGACATTGCTCCATGGTGGGTTCAATGGCAAACCTTCCCCACCCCTCTCCAGATTGTAATCCAGAGGAAGATATCTGTTCTGAGGCGGATTCAGACGACGCTGACGACTCCTATTTACCCCCCAAGGTGTTTGCTCTACCTTGGCATGATGATGTTAGTCATATCATGCATATGTTGCCTTGCAGTGCCTACTTTTGACATCATATATGTCATCTGCTTAGTTTTGACATGTTCTGTAATGCCACCTGTTTAGTTTCTATATCATATATGGGAATTATGCAGTCTCATGTCTTCTAGCCATCCATAATATATGTGAAATGTACAATGCCATCCTGTTTAACCAGGCATCATATATTGGAATGATATCTTGCCCATCCTTTTCTTCATTACATTTCCATTTGTCGACAATGTTTGTACATTAAACTACTCTTCCTGTGAATCAGCCATTTGGGTGGGAGATGGAAAAATCTGGAGTGAAAACAAGGCCTTCAGAGCAGACAGTGCTACCTGTCGAAGCAGATCTCTTGTTGGGTCCCGATAGCTCCTCAGAGATGGATTCAGAGACAGATGACAAGTCCTATTCCCCTACTGAGGTGTATGCTCTAACTTGGCACGGTTATGCTGCTCATATCATGCATACGGTGTCTTGCATTGCATAGTTTAGACATCATATACACAATATTCAACACCATGTTCTTAGTTCAGACATCATATCGAATGCCCTCTGTTTAGCATATAAATCACATATGTGAATTAAATGATGCGATCCTGATTACTTAGATAACATGTAGGTGAATTATGTCATGCGATCCTGTTTAGTTATTCATCATATCTTTGAATTATGTTATGCTATGCTATCCAGTTTAGATAGACATCATATATGTGAAACTATGTCATGCTATCCATTTTAGTTAAACAATATACATGTCAACTATTTCATGCCCTCTTTTTTCCACACTATCTATTGCATCTGTCTCTCATACAATGTCTGTACATTCAACTATGTTTCCTATTTATCAGCCATTTGAATTGGAGCGGGTGATGCCAGTATCTAGCCGAATAAAAACACGGTCTTCAAATAAAACAGTGCTACCTCTTGGTGGAGATAGCACCCCGGTTGTACATGCACAAGAACCAGCCCTACCACACATAACCCAAACTCTCGCAGATTGTACCCCTACTGCGATGGAAAGAGAACCAACTTCACCCAATCTAACCCCAACCCCAGCCGATAGTAACCCAGTTCCTGTTGACACAACACCATCTCCACCATAGAGCTCCCAAACAAGAGCAGTTAGTAAGGCAGCTCCAGTGCCCAAAGGGCCAGTACTATCACGGCGAACCCCAACTCCACCAGTTAGTACACCTATTCCTGTGGAGGAAGCACAACCAGCCAGTCGTAGTTTAGCATCTATCACATTTGATGTTGTTAAATCGTATGTGTGTATCTTCCCATCTTGGAAATATTATACTGAAGATGAAGGAAAATGCCAGTTGCAGGTGTTTGTCCAGGAGTTATGTGTAAGTAATGTTATTCATGGCAATTACTTTGCTTCGTCCCATACATCCTACCTCCATGATGGTTATAATACAGCAAATTTTCCCATTTTTCTCTATAGAGAAGGACCGATTTGGAAACTCAGGATGAGGTAACCTGTGCTAATACCTCTGCTATCTTCAAGAATGCTTGGCGGCAGTATCGGAATTACCTGAAGAAAACGTACTTCACCGGCAAAGAAACTCATCAAATTCCCTTACGTTCTCCTGAGACACATTTACTGGACGATGACTGGGAATGCCTTGTTCTGTACTGGTCCCGAACCAAGAATGTGGTAAGGTTTATGAGCTCATTTTCTATTTTTAAGTATTATAGTCTTGCGTCTTACTGTACTCTGTTCATGTAGAACAAGTGCCTAAACCTGAAGAACAACTGTTCTAATTTAAGATTCCATTGCTATCACAGTTCAAAAAAGCGCGAGGCGTTAATTGTGTGTTTTGCCACTGCCTTGCAGTTTACTGACCAAAGCGCATGCTTATGCGTAGTTATGCACAGATTAAGCGTAGTTATGCGCAATGCGTTTTTCCAATGCCTAGAGCCTAGGCGCGCTTAATCGCTCGCTTAGGTGCGCCTTTTTTAACTATGATTGCTTTGCTCTTGTATCACTGTATTTACTGATACAAACTTATTTTTAAATTGAAGGATCCAATCAAAACTCCAATGGCATAGCAGGTATGTTCACGCATGTTTCTTTAACAGGTTTGCTCTTATCAATAGCTCTTTTGATTTCAATTTCAATTGTGTATATAGTTGACTTTCATATCATGCACATTACTAGCATCACAAGAGAGCCAATAGTGTTGTTGTACATGTAGACCCGTGGTACCCATCTGAAATCTTGTTGTGCCGTGTAGTTTCCCACGCTTTGTATTTCACTGTAGCTTTGTCCTGAACTGATATGATTTGAACCATGTCTCTATTTTGATTTGGCAAGACAATGCAGTGACCATAGGACATAGATATATGTTTGTTTGATGCTTTTATTATGTACTAGTACTTGGCAATAGAAGACTTGGTAGTTTAATCCTGTCCACCTTACTAATGAACTGCTTCACCGAAATGATTTTCATATACTAGTACATGCTAAACTTGTTATGTGTCTGCTTGTTTCTTCTTTTAGAATGCTGACAGAATATTTGGGAAGAGTGCCTTATTAAGCAATGGTAAAGGAAGTAATGCAGATAAGGTTCAGGATAGTGACACATCCTTATTGGTCTCCAACAAAGCTGATAAAACAGTTAAGGAAGACTATCTTGAAGACAGCGAGACAACCCCAAAGTCCTGTCTTGGTTTAGTGTTCGAGTTACTAGCCACTACCGCTTGCACAAGCTATTCAAACTCACTGTCTGAATCAGTTCGGTTTCTTGAGTCTCAACTACAAGCTGAAAGACATCGATCAACTGTGCTGCGACAAGAAGCAGAAGGACTGCGGAAGTCCCTGGAGCATTCAGATGCATAATTTCTGGTGCAACAACAAGCGTTGGAGGATTTTAGCGCCAAACAGGACAAAGCTAATCAGCTTGCTAAGCTTATTGCCAGCATGGTGGATACCCATGATAACATTTCTTGAGCTCTTCTAAAGTTGTTTCAGTTATGCTCTTGTTTTGCTTCCGCGTTTATTTGCACTGGTGGCCAATTTTAACGGCCAGTGTATGTAATATGCTGCTTTGTTCCCTATATTTGCACTGGTGGCGAACTTTGATGCCCAGTGGATGTAATAGGTGTAATAGAGGTTATAGGCTAGCCTTAATTGCTTGCTTATTTATTTCCTTATTGTCTTGTTTAGTTGTTTGCTTGTAGTCACTGCAGTTCTTTTTCTATGTTTTTCTAGTGGTCATAATAGCCTATTTTTGGTAACTAGGCCAAAATAATCATGGCAACACACGGACTGTTGTAACCATGGGCCTCCTGCAGGCCGTATGATCCATGGGCCTTCGTTCGTCCGTAGGACCATTGGCCTTCTATATGGGCCGTAGGATCCATTGACCTTCTACACGAGCCTTAGAGATCAATGGGCCTTCTACGGGCCGTAGGGTCCCTGGGCCTTCTACGGGTCGCATGTTCCATGGGCCTTCTACGGGCCGTACTATCCATGGGCCTTATATGGGTCGTAGGATCCATGGGCCTTCTACGGGGCGTATCATCATTTCACCAATCATGGGCCGTACTATTCGTGGACCATAACGGGCCGTTAATAGGCCGTATTTGATAACTCTATGAAAACAGCCCAACGGGTTTTTTTACATGAAAACGGCCCAACGTATTAATGATCCGCAAACGGGCCGACTGTAACGACAGGCTGAATTTGGCCCACAAGCAGAAAATGACAGTAACGGGCCGTATGTAACCGAATGCTGCAAGTGAGCCCAAGAATCAATGGGCCCTGAGAAGGCTGAAAGATAACTTGGGCTGGAAACGGCCCAATGGAATAATGGGCCGTTAATGGGTATAAAGTGATACACTGTTCATTACGGGTCAGTTTCACCACGGGCCGTTAATGGGCCAAGAGTTACAAAGGTCCTCATATGGGCCGAAAGAAGTCATGGGCCACACATGGTCCGGAAGTTAAAATGGGTTGAATCATATTGGATGGCCCAGAAGACGCTACTGGGCCTAATTCGGATAGGGCGTAATGTGCCTTGGGTTAGCGGGCTGTAAATGGGCTATATGCGAAAAGGCCATTAACAGGCTTTCGGTGGGCCGGACCGCCACCTTTTGACCAACTCAAACGGACCGGCCTTTTCACAGGAATGGGCCTCTGTTGGGCCGTGCCATGTGTTGCCATATCATAGGCGCCTTCGGTCCAATGAGCGGATGACATCTTTCCCAACGATGAGCCGACACGTGTTTCCTCCAGCCAATGATGATTTTACACGTGGAAAATCCCCATTGGTCGGGGTTGTTAACGGGTTATCGGATCCAAAACCCGACCCGATAGCTTAATGGCGTTCCGTTACGGTGGATGCCACATGTCGGTCGCCCTTGACGAAAGCACTTCTGTGACGCGCGATTTATCATCATGGAAGTGGACACTTCCGTGATGATAATTTTGGTAATGTCATGGAACACTACGACATCATAGGAATGACTATCTTGATTCTGTCATAAATTTGTCATGGATGTACATGCATGAAAAAAAATGCGACCTACTGTGACAAACAGGTATCATCACGGAAGTGTATTTTTTTTGTAGTGTGATATCTTCTGGAAAGGCTCTTCAAGCCATTCGTGGTGTGGCAAGGGGAGAGCGGCAACGCCAGTCCGGATCTGACTATAACCCCAGATTTCGAACACATCGATATCGTCAGGGGCTCAGCCACCGAAATAACACCGTCGACCCATCCTATCATGGCAGTCATTGCCCCATGGACCGAAACCTTCTTGGCCTACCTTAATAGGCGAGAACTCCTTGAGGATCAGAATGAGGCATGCCACATTGTCCTGCGCTCGAAGCCCTACAAGGTTCACGATGGAGATCTCTACAAGAAAAGCGCTACCGGAGTACTTCAAAGATGTATCTCCGAGGAAGAGGGGCGGCAACTCTTGGATGAAATTCTTGACGGTCTCAGTGGTCACCATGTCGCGGCTCGGGCCCTTGTAAGCAAGGCCTTCCATACAGGTTCCTATTGGCCGACGGCCCGAGCAGATGCACATGACCTTGTCCAACATCACGTCGGATGCCAGCTTTTCGCCAACCAAAGTGATGTGCCACCCACCGCTCTACAAACAATCCCCATTGAGGGAGTCCTAGATAAGGGTTATCCGGACAGCCGGACTGTATACATCGTCCGGACTATAGAAGTGTCAAGATACAATACTCAAGACTTCTGCTCGTGTTCGGATGGGACTCTCCTTTGCATGGAAGACAAGCTTGGCGATCCAGATATTATGTTTCCTTTCTTGTAACCGACTCCATGTAAACCCTTGCTCTCCGGTGTCTATATAAACCGGAGAGGATGGTCCTTAGAAGGCCGATCACAATTACAATCATACCATCATAGGCTAGCTCTTAGGGTTTAGCCTCTACGATCTTGTGGTAGATCGACTCTTGTACTACTCATATCTTCAATATTAATCAAGCAGGAAGTAGGGTTTTACCTCCATCGAGAGGGCCCGAACCTGGGTAAACATTGTGTCCCTTGCTTCCTGTTACCATCAGCCTAAGACGCATAGATCGAGACCCCCCTACTCGAGATCCGCCGGTTTTGACACTAACATTGGTGCTTTCGTTGAGAGTTCCTCTGTGTCGTCGCTTCGAGGCTTGATGGCGTCTTAAATAGTCAACAACACGGTCCAGGGTGAGACTTTTCTCCCCGGACAGATCTTTGTATTGGGCGGCTTCGCACTGCGGGCCAATTCGCTTGGCTAGTTGGAGCAGATCAATAGCTTCGCCCCTGGCCACCAGATCAGGTTTGGAAACTTGAACTACACGACAGATATCCGCGGAGACTTGATCTTTGACGGATTCGAGCCTACGCCAGGAACGCCGGACAGTCACGACGAGCACGGCCTAGACCTGCTATCGGACAATGCTCGGGACATCATCCCCAAAGCAGCCCCGGATCTAAATCCAGGGCAGGTTGCGTTGCCTATGGACGGAGGGCTGGACCCCGCCCCATAGACCGCACACTCGTCAGCGGTGGAGCCGGACACATGTCTCACCTCTGCGGAGGCCTGTAACCCAGGGCCCTCGGACTCATACCGGCTGTTGGTCCTGGTCCGCACACTCTCGAGCCAGCCGAGCCGGGTTGGGCTCCGGAAATGGAGTTTACCGTTGCGGACATCTTTCCGCACTCACCTTTTGGTGACATGCTGAAGTCATTAAAGTCTCTCTCTCTGTTAGGAGGCTCTGAGCCTAACTATGTCCGGCTTGAGTGGGAAGCAGGCGATGAAGGAATTCGCTGCCCACCCACCACCCAAGTTGTCCCCACGATCGATGATTTAACCACGTGCTCGACTTCGACTTCGACTTCGAAGACATCGACGGTATGGACGACGATGCCGGAGACGTACTGGAGCCACCGCTCACAGGGCGGTGGACACCAACCTCTTCAAACGATATATACATGGTGGACACTCCGAAAGAAACCAATGGCGATGAGGAAATGGAGGGCAACCCCTCGGGGCAAAAAGAAAAACATGGGCGTCTTCGGCGCCACTCCAAACCCAGCCACATCAATATCGGCCCCGGAGATGATCCAGATAGTTCCGAAGAGGAATACATTCCTGATCAGCCTAACTTCATGCAGGCCAGACAGACCACGGTGGGATACTTGGAGAGGGACAACTATCCACCCCCCTCCGAAGACGAGGTAAGCCTCGACAATGACGAAGTCGGCATGCCTGAAGACCCAATGGAACAAGTTCACTTTAAGCGCCGACTCATAGCCACGGCAAAAAGTTTGCAGAGGAAGCAAGAGCAGCTTCAAGCTGACCGAGATTTGCTAGCGGATAGGTGGACAAAGATCCTGGCCGCTGAAATGTACGGGTTTGACCGCCCTAGAAAAGGGCATACGAGGCAGAACTGGCTACCTCAACCTAAGAAGGAGAACCAAAGGCACACAACCCGATGTCAGCACACCACTGCAGTCCAAGACAATAAGAAGGATACACGAAGAAGCGTCCTAAAGCCTCGGTGTGGCGGTCATAAACGTCAATACAAGGAAGCTGGCGCAAGGTCCAGCAACCCCCAGTCCGGTCAACGGACAAAGAATAGCTTAGGCCTATTTGGCCCGAGCCATAGACTTGATCAGCCGTGTGCAATTCACGGTACTCCTAAAAGGATGGCAAAGCATACCAATAGAGAATGCAAAATCTTCAAAACAAAGCAACCGGTCGTGTGCCGAAAACAATAAAGGGAAGTGTCTGGTCAAGAGACCCACCAGGGCACAAACAGTACGGCCGATGGCCCCCCTATCATACAAACCGTGGTAATTCAATTTCTGCACCCCCAGACCTAGTGGTCCAGGGGCTCCATAACATATAAAGCCCCCGCGAGTATGAATTTGCAAATAAAGATGTCAGGCGCAAGGGCCAAGTTCATTGGCCCACTGCTCTAACGGTTGTTCTCAGATAACCACAAAATGCCGCATTATCAGCGCATTCCCCTCATACGGTAACTCATCGTCTGCCAACGGGATGAACCACGCTGGCTAGATCCCACGTGGTAGGCCGTAAGGCCAAAACCAGTGATATACTCATGCCTACATACAAGGCCAAAACCCGCCACTAGAGCGGAAATCATACAACTACCGGAGTAACAAGTCATGCATACCTATCAATATTTTGATATAGCTGCCAACTATCTGGACACCGACTGAGGAGTCCGGGCTACTTCTCGGAATAGCGACTGGGGTCACCAGGGTCCGATCAGGAACCTCTAATCACGGGAGGACGTTCAGTTGCCTCCAAACATTTACCTTTGCAAACTAACTTTTATGCAGGAGAGGATTGGCGGCGTGGACTTGGCCCGAACACACAAGGACAGGACCAGGTAGGTAGAAGGTAGTTTAGATCCATTTTTGATCCACTCACAGCCCCCTCCAGTCTGGCCATAACAGGTTCCGCCAAAAACCATCCCTCTCTAATAATCATAAGTCGCACTCATATGCATAGACATATCATCCTACTACACTTTGTAGACTTAAATAACCTGCACCGGCCGTCGTTTGTCATCGACGCATCTTTGCCATAATACTGCAGCCACGCTTCGTGTTACGCCTGGTTATGCCAGGGGCTGCACAATACGGCAATAAAGTCCGACCACCTTTTCGGTCGCTCGGCACCCTGAACTTATAACACTATATGCATCAGCTCCGAATCATGTCTTGGGTCATTGGTTGGGTTTGCCTGGCTCCCATGTTTTGGTACCTTACGTTCCGTTCTGTCGTTTAAGGTAGCGCTGGGAGAACTACTGCGATTGCGTCCCGGTTCAGCCGGATGAGCGCCTCAGTAGAGAAAGCCGAAAACCGATTGTCATGATGCTGCGAGAGCCGGTCAGCTGTTCGAGAGGTTGTAAAATCTTTAAAGATTTATTCCGCATAACGCCACTATAAAATGTAGATTGCGACGGATCGGTCTTCCGATCAGGTGCCAATAGATCCCCTAGTCCGGCCTTCCGAACACTAGGGGCTGCACCGACCATACTCGAATTCCTATGGCTAAGTGAGAGTAGTAAAGCCCTATAGTCCGATTGCCTGGTCCGTGGTGAGAAACACCTCCTTATAAGGACCCAATCATAGGATAAAGAGTGTTCTGAAATACCCCGAACACCCCTGAGGGAGTCCTATATTAGGGGGTGTCCAGATGGCCGGACTAAGACCTACGGCCGGACTCCCGGACAACGAAGATACAGGATTGAAGACTCCGTCCCGTGTCCGGATGGGACTTTCCTTGGCGTGGAAGGCAAGCTTGGCGATACGATATGAAGATCTCCTCCCATTGTAACCGACTCTGTGTAACCCTAGCCCTCTCCGGTGTCTATATAAACCGGAGAGTTTTAGTCCGTAGGACGAACAACAATCATACCATAGGCTAGATTTGTCACAACCGGTTTTTCAGTAAAACGCTTAATGAGAAATTTGATCTTTAGTTCGCAGTATAGGAAAAGTTATCCTCACTTGTAGACAAATACTTGATAAACAGAGGACCAGTAGCATAAATATATTACAGGGTTGAGCTGAGGCTGCTCAATAATTTATTACAAACTCGCCAATATCTTACATAAGGGCGGTTATGGAACAGGGGTGTGGTGACATGCTACTAGCTCGAGATAAAAAGTGGTGGTGGATAACTTGACTCCTAACTGGCACCTCATTGAGCGTCGAGGTGCGGCCCGATGAATTTATTTCTGGGGTGGCGGAAGCGGATATAATACAGTGACCAAATGCAGGATCACACGGGACTGACTGGGACTCCTCTAGGCGTCGGACTCGCTATCGAACTCTTCATCCATGAGATCGCCTTCATCAACATCTGGCCAAATCAACAAGCCAGGTGAGTACTTTGAAAGTACTCACAGGACAGTTCGGACAAAAGATATAAAAAATGCATGCATGAATGCGTGATGAGCAAAAATTATGATGGTCATCCCAATAATAATATTTTTTTGCACGACTTGATAAGTAAAACAAATAACTGAAAACTGATCAGGTGTCTGGAGCAACGCCTCGAAAGGTAAACAAATAAAGTTCATGCCGCAGTTGGGCATCTAAGCGACACCACATAAAGGGCTTATAAAGAAATGCCACAGTCGGACGTCTGAGCGACATCGCAGAAAGGGCTTGAAAAGAAATGCCACAGTCGGACGTCTGAGCGACATCACAGAAAGGGCTTGAAAAGTAATGCCACAGTCGGACGTCTGAGCGACATCACAGAAAGGGCTTGAAAAGTAATGCCACAGTCGGACGTCTGAGTGACATCACAGAAAGGGCTTGAAAAGAAATGCCACAGTCGGACGTCTAA
>NC_041385.1:665926350-665969077 GCF_002162155.2 Triticum dicoccoides | reverse complement strand
GGGTGTCTGGAGCGACGCCTCGAAAGGTAAACAAATAAAGTTCATGCCGCAGTCGGACGTCTAAGCAACACCACATAAAGGGCTTATAAAGAAATGCCACAGTAGGACGTCTGAGCGACATCACAGAAAGGGCTTGAAAAGAAATGCCACAGTCGGACGTCTGAGCGACATCACAGAAAGGGCTTGAAAAGTAATGCCACAGTCGGACGTCTGAGCGACATCACAGAAAGGGCTTGAAAAGAAATGCCACAGTCGGACGTCTGAGCGACATCACAGAAAGGGCTTGAAAAGTAATGCCACAGTCGGACGTCTGAGTGACATCACAGAAAGGGCTTGAAAAGAAATGCCACAGTCGGACGTCTAAGCGACATCACAGAAAGGGCTTAAAAACAAATGCCACAGTCGGACGTCTGAGCGACATCACAGAAAGGGCTTGAAAAGAAATGCCACAGTCGGGCGTCTGAGCGAGATCACAGAAAGGGCTTATATCAATTGTAAATAACAAGTATGCCACAGTCGGACGTCTGAGCGACGTCACAAAAAGGGCTTATATCAATTGTAACCAACAGGTTAGTCCATCCACAAGAATAAACTTTTAACCAGATTTACACACATGTCGTCCACCGGAGTTTTGTCACTGAGGCTGATATCTGACAAGATAAGATGAATACAGTACTTGTACAAGTATAAGATGATGTAAAGAATTTGTGACTCTGCAGAGTTTGTACTAACTGACCCCAGCCAACGGATTTCCGTAGTCACGAAGGACTAGTTCCGTTTATGGTATTTCGGTAGAAACTCATTTAACCAGTACACACCCATTTCACCACACGATGCCATGAATCACCCTAGACAACGTCCAAGAAAAACTTTGAGACGGGGAGGTCACAACCTCGAATAGCATGGGATCAAATTTCTATACGCGTGCTCTAAGGGGTGCCCCCCTCTCCGTCCCAACCGGAAACACCCATGCCCCCTGACCGGATGACGTGCTTTAATCCAGGGCCATGGAACCCTCATCCTGGCCTCTCTACTAGGTGTGTACTAGGAAAACGGTTTGCAACTTACTAAGCCATATTCCTTGCGGAAAACAAGTGGCAGTACAGGAAGGAATGAATGGGAATGTGATTTGATTCACGATGACACTGAAGTCAAATAGACTGGCATAAGACTGGCATGCCACAACACTGCCATCTTACCCATCCTCATGCCATCACATGGCCATGCCAATATGTATCCAACAACATATGGCTTTCCGAAACTTACTTTCCACTTTTGTGCATGAAGTATAACATTCAAAGAGATGTTCATAAACATGCCATGAAACTCCTAAATGCAAACATGCAAAAAACACTCATCATATCAAGAGTTCAAACATGCTTGCCTGGTTCGGAGTAGTCGGAGTCTAACTGGGTGAAGTTCGCGGCTCCGTCACTATCTACGGTATAAGAAAATACGCACACAACGTAAATACCACGAGGTGCACAAAAATTAATCCAAACAATTTTCAAATAAATCTGATAAAAAACAAGACAAAATTTTAAAGAGAATAGAGAAAGAATCAAACAAAAATACTTTTCTGTTTAAAAGATATAAGGGTTTTGATCCAGGGACCTTTCTGTAATGAAACAGAAAACTCCCAGGGGGTTCTGCGGAAAAGTCCAAAAAACGGTTCGTTTAAAAGAAAAGAACTGAGAGACTGACAGGCGGGCTCCACCCATCAGGTTTAAAAATTCAAACGAGGGAAACAGGGCTCGTCGGTGCCCGAGAGCTGCGGTGGTCGCCGACGGTGATCCACGGTGAGGCAAGGGGATCGGGTGGTACCTCCGTGTTCAGTACGTCCTTCCGCGTCTATGGGTGGTGGTGGTGGTCGCCGGAGAGCACTATGTCAATGGCGGCCCTTGCTCCGGCGGACGGTGGTTCGGGCAGTCGTGGACCTCGTCGGAGAGAGCTGCGGGGGTCAAATTGGAGTGGGGGTTAGTCTCCTAGTGGTGCCATGAGACTACGGGGAAGTGCATGGAGGTGGAGGAGTTCCCACCGAAGAGAACGTTGCCGGAGCCCGAGGCAGACGGAGGTGGCCGGAGTGGAGGAAGAAGGGCCCCTCGAGGCTCTTCCAGAGGCTAGACGGGGTCTGGTGAGGTGGTGGAGTTGTGCGGGGGCGAGAGCAAGCTCGGAGGCGCTATTTATAGCCGGCCCGAGGCGGTTGCCGTGAACGGATAAGTCCAGCGAGCGATTACGGCAGTGCTGTGGCTGGACGGTTGGATTAGAGGCTTGAGCATCAACTAGACGAAGCACTGGTGCCATTCCAGGGTCTAACTTAGCACGGCAAGGGTGGTTACGGCCTGTCCCCGACGGAACGGCCGTACGGCACGTCGGCGGCAGAGAGCGCGCCCTGTGCATGCCAGGCCACGGCGATGGTGCTGCATGCGTGCGCTGACAAGGATATGGCCACGTGGAGCTCTCAGGAGGTTTGGGCAGTGCCGAACGGTGTTATGCCGCAGGGTGTCCCCCTGTCGGCCGCCACGGGGTTTCTGCCGCCGTGGAACATGCCGGCGCAGGCGGGCCAGGGCACCACCGACGCCAAGAACAAGCCAAGCGCGTGTGTGGTGCTCCGGACAGGGAGGTGGAGCTGTGAGCAACGCGCCAAGTGCACTGTCGACATGTGACTGAATCCCTGACGAAGAAACGACACTGAACTCTGAATTTTTACTGAAGATGTACAGTAACAATGTAGGCCAGGTGTTC
This sequence comes from Triticum dicoccoides, assembly GCF_002162155.2. Taxonomy (NCBI): domain Eukaryota; kingdom Viridiplantae; phylum Streptophyta; class Magnoliopsida; order Poales; family Poaceae; genus Triticum; species Triticum dicoccoides. The sequence goes on along the minus strand of NC_041385.1, from coordinate 665,966,332 downwards.
GACAGAATGATTTTGGCATGTGGGGATTTTTCCTTGAGCTGGTTTTTGGTGGAGGGGTCTCTCATTGCAACTGGGGGTTGCCTGAATTTTGGTGGAATTTTTGGAGGAGTGGAGATATGAATTTCACCAAATTTGGCAAATCTGGTCCAAACTTGCAGAGGGTGAAATCTGAAAATTTTGAAAAGAAGAAGAGTAGATCTTGATGGTTCTAGGTTGTGGGTGCTAAGGACTATCTAGGGGAGTTGAGTTGAGGTCAAAATTCAAATGCATTAAGGTACTTGCCTTGCAAATTACCTAGGCTCAAAATAAAAGACAGAATTGTTTTGGGAAAAGAAATAAATGAGATAAAATCCAAAAATGGATTTTATTAGTTGGGATAGAGTGTTTGGGTTGGTCCAATTGTTTTGGGAAAATTTTTACCATAGGAGGCATGGTAAAATCAAGAATGGATCCAAACCAAAGAAAAGCCCAAAACCAAAAAGGTTTTCTTTTTAGGAGAAACTAAATCCAAGAAAAGATTTTTGAGAGGGAAAACTCAGATGAGAGGTTTTTAAGAAGGGTTTAAATGACCTTCTTTAAACCAAGCAAGGCTCTTGTTGAAAACAAAAACCACAAAAATTTTGGAGTGTCACAACACCTACCCCCTTAGGAAAAATCTCGTCCCCGAGATTTCAGCTGGTCCTTAAACAGGTGTGGGTGCTCTGTCCGAAGAAAATCCTCCCTCTCCCAAGTTGCTTCATTCTCGGTGTGATTGCTCCACTGAACCATGAAAAACTTGATGGTTTTCTGTCGGGTCCTCCTCTCAGACTCTTCTAATATTTTTATTGGGTGCTACCGGTAGGTGAGGTCTGGTTGTACGTCAATATTTTCATGCGATACTTGCTTCTCTAGGTTGCTCACGTACTTTCTCAACTGCGAGATGTGGAACACGTTGTGGATATCAGATAAATCTTCGGGTAGGTCTAGCTGGTAGGCTACCGTGCCTCTTCGGGCCACTATACGGAATGGTCCGATGAATCCTGGTGCTAGCTTTCCCTTAATCCTGAATCGCTGCAGACCCCTCATAGGAGAAACTCTTAGGTATACAAACTCTCCGGGTTCAAAACTAATTTCCCGATGCTTTCTATCATAATAACTCTTTTGCCGACTTTGAGCTGTCTTGAGTCGGTCTCTAATCGTCTTAACTTTCTCCTCAGACTCCTTGAGCATATCTGGCCGAAGATGTGGCTCTCCCCGGTTTCTGACCAGTTTAGTGGGGTACGACATCTTCTCCCATATAGAGCTTCAAAGGGTGCCATTTGCAAGCTGGCTTGATAACTGTTGTTGTATGCGAACTCTGCATATGGCAAACTTTCTTCCCAACTGGTTCCGTAGGTGAGGACACAGGCTCTCAGCATGTCTTCTAGAATTTGGTTTACGCATTCAGTTTGCCCATCAGTCTGGGGGTGGTATGCGATACTGAATGATAGTTGGGTTCCCAGTGCCTATTGCAGGTGATCCCAAAATCTAGAGACGAACTGTGTGCTTCTGTTAGATATGATAGTCTTTGGGACTCCATGCAGGCAGACGATACGGGCAAGATAAAGTCTGGCCAGCCTCTGAGTGGTGTGAGTTGTCTTCACCAGAATAAAATGTGCCACTTTGGTTAATCTGTCGGTTATGACCCATATGGCATTATTTCCATGTTGCGACCGTGGTAGTCCAACAATGAAATCCATTCCAATCTCGTCCCACTTCCACTCGGGTATCTTGTTTGGCTGTAACAGCCCGGCTGGTTTCTGGTGCTCGGCCTTGATGCGTTAACAAGAGTCATAGCATGCAATGAACGTGGCTATGTCTCTCTTCATACCGTGCCACCAAATTTTTTCCTGAAGGTCTTTGTACATCTTTGTTCCTCCAGGATGGATTGAATACGAAGCGGTGTGGCTTTCAGCCAGAATCTGTTGCTTGAGGTCCTTGATATTTGGTACGCAAAGTCTCTCTCCGTACCACAATACTCCTTGCTCATCTACGTTGAATTCTGAGGCCTTGCCCAAACTCACTTTCCTTTTTATGCCATCAATGCTGGGGTGTCCATGCTGAGCCTCCTTGATCTTTTCCATCAGGGTAGGCTGTATTTCCAAGTTCGACACACTGCCTTCGGTGACCATTATTAAATTGAGTTTGGCAAATTCCTGTTGAAATTCTGGCCTCAAATTTGGTATATTATCGTTGTCTGGGCTCGGATTCCGACTAAGGGTATCTGCCACAACATTTGCTTTTCCGGGATGGTAGTGAATCCCAACATCATAATCCTTCACCAACTCCAACCAGCGTCGTTGCCGTAAATTAAGTTCCGACTGTGTGAAAATATACTTAAGACTCTTATGGTCTGTGTATATTTCACAACGATTTCCAAGTAGGAAGTGTCTCCATTCCTTGAGTGCATGGATGACCGCTGCCAATTCTAAGTCATGAGTGGGATAATTCTCCTCATGCTTGTGAAGTTGTCTGGAGACATACGCAACTACCTTTCCTTCTTGCATCAATACGCATCCGAGGCCTTTCCAGGATGCGTCACAATACACCTCAAAATTCTTGTGTATGTCTGGCACAATTAATACTGGTGCCGTTAATTTGCTTTTTAGCTCTTGGAAGCTTTTCTCACATGCTTCCGTCCATTCAAACTTCTTGCCTTTCTTGAGCAACTGTGTCATTGGCTTTGCTATGGTGGAGAATCCTTCAATAAATCTCCGATAATAGCCTGCCATTCCCAAGAAACTCCGTATGTCCATTACGCTAGCTGGTGGTTTCCAGCCAAGTACGGCCTTGACCTTTTCCGGGTCTACTGCAATACCTTCTCGGGTGAGTACGTCGCCCAGAAAACCCACCTGTCTTAGCCAAAATTCACATTTGCTGAATTTGGCGTACAGTTGATGTTTCCTGAGTTCTCCTAGTACAATCCTGAGATGCTCGGCGTGCTCTTCTGGTGTTCTGGAGTATATCAGAATATCATCGATGAATACCACAACAAACTTGTCCATATACTTCATAAATACTTTGTTCATGAGGTGAACAAAATATGCGGGGGCGTTGGTTAGCCCAAATGGCATTACTGTGAACTCACATAATCCATATCTAGAAGTGAAGGATGTCTTGGGAATATCTTCTGTTCGCACTTTTAATTGGTGGTATCCTGATCTCAAGTCAATTTTTGAGAAGACTTTGGCCTGTGCAAGCTAATCAAATAAATCATTTATTCGGGGCATTGGGTATTTGTTCTTGATTGTGACCATGTTAAGAGCTCGATAATCAATACACAGTCTCAATGTTCCATCCTTTTTCTTGGCAAATAAAATTGGAGAACCCCAAGGTGAGGAACTGGCTCGTATATATCCTTTCCCCAATAATTCTTTTATTTGCTTCTTCAATTCTACCAATTCGGATGGTGCCATTCTGTATGGTTTCTTGTAAATAGGAGCGGTTCCGGGTCCTAGCTCAATGCTGAATTCTATCTCTCGGTCCGGTGGCATGCCTGGTAATTCTTCCGGGAATACGTCTGGAAATTCACACACTACTGGAACCTTGTTTAGCTCAGAAACGTCCACCTTGTTTAATCTTCGTTGCCGGGGTATTTGTCTCTCTTTGGATGAAACTTTTATTGTCTTCCCGTGATGGTGTGTGAGAATCATGGTCCGGTTGAAGCAGTCACTAAAACCTTTGTTGGTGGTTAACCAATCCATCCCTAGGATGACATCCAATCCTTTGCTTTCCAATACAATAAGGTTGGCATAAAACCTCAATCCTTCAAATTCAATAACCACACCTTGACAATAACTCTGGGTCACTTGCTTAATTCCAGGGGACTTGATGATCATTGATTTTTCCAAGGGAAGCATCAAAAAATTATTTTGCAATGCAAAACTCTTTGAAATGAATGAGTGAGAAGCTCCAGAATCAAACAAAACCATGGCAGGTATTGTGTTGACAGGGTACGTACCGAGTACGATAGCCAGGGTGTTCTGTGCTTCCTCTTTGGTCACGTGGTTCAGGTGATCCTTCCTGTGGTTGTTATTGGGGTTGAAATTGTTTCACTTTGGCGCTGAATTATTGCCACCATTGTTAGGCTTCGGGGTTGAGTTCCTTGGCTTGGGGCACTGTTTGGCATAGTGCCCTTCTTCTCCACAAGCGTAATAAGTAACGCCTGGGAGGTATGTGAACTCCTTGTCTCTTGCATGGAAATTCTTGATTGGGCGTGAATTATTCGTCGGGGTTTTGTGTGTACCACCCTTCTGAATTTCCGTCTTGATTCTGTGGTTGCGAGCAAAAGTAGACTGGTCCCTTTTGCGTTTGCGGAAATCTTCTAAGCTACGTCGCTCATTTTCCAGAGTAATGGCCTTATCCACCAGTGTTTTAAAATCTGGGAAGGTATGTACAACCAGCTGGCATTTAAGTGCGGGTGCCAAGCCTTCCAAGAATTTTTCCATCTTCTTGCTCTCGGTCATGCGCTCTCCATTGGCGTAGCGAGACAGCAGAGTGAATTGGCTGTTGTATTCTGACACTGTCATGGTCCTTTGCCTGAGGTCATCGAATTCTCTCTCCTTGATTTTCATAACACTCTTAGGAATGTGTGCCCCACGAAAACCTTCTTTGAAATCCTCCCAGGTTATTTCGTTTTCGTTGGGGTGCATGTGCAGGAAGTTTTCCCACCATGATGCAGCTGCTCCGATGAGATAATGTGGTGCATACAATACTTTTTCACGGTCTGAACACTATGCAATAATTAATTTTCTCTCCATGTCTCGAAGCCAGTCTTCGGCCTCAAGAGGCTTGTCAGTGTGAGAAAATGTTTGGGGACGCGTTTTCTGTAACTCAGATAACTTGGATTGCTGCTGATACTGACCATGGTTATTTCCCATATTGATGAATTGGTTCATCATTTCCTGGTGTTGTTGCTGACTCTGTTCATACAGACGACACACTTGGGTAAATGTTGTTTCACTGTCCTGTTGACTTGTCTGTCCCTTAGTGAAATTGTGGTTTGGTGGTGTGCCGTAATTTTCTTCAGTCTGATTTGGCATGGAGCGCGTCCACGGACGAGACATCTTTCACTCTGGGGATATATTTTGTGAAACTCGTAAGACAAGAAAGAGAGTTGCAAAGGTCAATAAAACACACATAAAACTCCAGGATTTTTTTTTGAAAATACACGATTGCGCGCGGAGAAGGACTATTACATATCTTACATGGAGGCATAATTATACATTACATCACTCAGGATATGCGTACATAATCCTGACCTGTTATTGAGACTTGTGCACTTCTCCAGATCCTACATGATGCGCAAACAGGCTACTTCTCACAACCTATGTACATATAAACACATCACACAAGTCGGCACATCGCATGGCGTCTACACGTACTCAGTCGGAGATGGTGAAGATCTCCCTTGGCCTGCCGAGGGTGACACCCAGTGACGCTGGGGAATCAACCTCCTCCTCGCTAATAGGTTCCAGACGAGGAACGCTGCGCTGAGCTGATGGAGCAGGTGCCATAGGCGGAGTAACCTGAATATGAATGGGCGAAATAGGTGGGGTAGCACGTATGGGAGTGGGTGCAATGAGTGGTGCAGCGCGAACGGGAGTGGGTGCAATAAGTGGTGCAGCGCGAACGGGAGTGGGTGCAATGAGTGGTGCAGCGCAAACGGGAGTGGGTGCAATAGCCTGGTTGAATTCCTCAGTGGTAGGCAGATGACGAGCAGTGGCGAGAATGGTAGGTGAATGAGAAGCTGAGGAGGAGATAAAAGTCAGCGGTGGAGCGGTGTGCAGGAGTTCCCTCCTGTTGGCGGCACATCCATGGATTGAGTCCATGCAGGCAGCTACGAGGTCGTCCACCATGTTGTCGAAGGCTGCCTCCAGGGCTCGAAGATACTCGACAAGCATCTCAAAGGCCTCGTCTCGCTCTCCTCTGGGGCAAGAAAATGAGTAGTGACAGGTGTAAGGCACGTGGCATGGAAGGTAGCGGTAGCGACGGGTCTTCATTGCAGGAAGGACATCCCGAAGACGAGCTATTGCCTCGCGGGCAGCCATCTGCATAGCATGCCTCTCTGTAGGCATGGCTCTCCCAAGAATCGGAAGCGGCGTATCTCAGCACGCCCTCCCCTGAATTGCACCGCGGCCTGGTGCATGGTCAGACTATCGTTGATCTTGTGTGGATAAAGTGTGAAGACTGGGCGCACGGATGGCCCCATCACGACCTGAACGATGAAGGAGAGGAGTTTGACGAACCCCTCAGGCACGTTGGCGAACATCTGTGACTCACATTCGTCGCCAGCCATCTACAAAAGTAGGCAAAAATTCTGAACGATCAGATCATAAATTTTATGCTGACTGTCAGAAAAATGACTACATTTGTAAAAACATGAATAAACTCTATCATGCTAATAACCAATTAGCGATCGCACCTAGTGGCTTCCTACAGTCAGCCTGGCTCTGGTACCAAGTCTATCACGACCGGTTTTTCAATAAAATGCTTATTGAGAAAATTGATCTTTAGTTCCCAGTATAGGAAAAGTTATCCTCACTGGTAGACAAATACTTGATAAACAGAGGACCAGTAGCATAAATATATTACAGGGTTGAGCTGAGGCTGCTCAACAATTTATTACAAACTCGCCAATATCTTAAATAAGGGCGGTTATGGCACAGGGGTGTGGTGACATGCTACTAGCTCGAGATAAAAAGTGGTGGTGGATAACTTGACTCCTAACTGGCAGCTCATCGAGCGTCGAGGTGAGGCCCGATGAATTTATTTCTAGGGTGGCGGAAGCGGATATAATACAGTGACCAAATGCAGGATCGCACGGGACTGACTGGGACTCCTCTAGGCGTTGGACTCGCTATCAAACTCTTCATCCATGAGATCGCCTTCATCAACATCTGGCCAAATCAACAAGCCAGGTGAGTACTTTGAAAGTACTCGCAAGACAGTTCAGACAAAAGATAAAACAAATCCATGCATGAATGCGTCATGAGCAAAAATAATGATGCTCATCCCAATAATAAATTTTTTTTGCACGACTTGATAAGTAAAACAAATAACTGAAAACCGATCGGGTGTCTGGAGCGACGCCTCGAAAGGTAAACAAATAAAGTTCATGCCGCAGTCGGACGTCTAAGCAACACCACATAAAGGGCTTATAAAGAAATGCCACAGTAGGACGTCTGAGCGACATCACAGAAAGGGCTTGAAAAGAAATGCCACAGTCGGACGTCTGAGCGACATCACAGAAAGGGCTTGAAAAGTAATGCCACAGTCGGACGTCTGAGCGACATCACAGAAAGGGCTTGAAAAGAAATGCCACAGTCGGACGTCTGAGCGACATCACAGAAAGGGCTTGAAAAGAAATGCCACAGTCGGACGTCTGAGCGACATCACAGAAAGGGCTTGAAAAGAAATGCCACAGTCGGGCGTCTGAGCGACATCACAAAAAGGGCTTGAAAAGAAATGCCACAGTCGGGCGTCTGAGCGACATCACAGAAATGGCTTATGTCAATTGTAAATAACAAGTATGCCATAGTCGGAAGTCTGAGTGACGTCACAGAAAGGGCTTATATCAATTGTAACCAACAGGTTAGTCCATCCACAAGAATAAACTTTTAACCGGATTTACACACATGTAGTCCACCGGAGTTTTGTCACTGAGGCTGATATCTGACAAGATAAGATGAATACAGTACTTGGAAAAGTATAAGATGATGTAAAGAATTTGTGACTCTGCAGAGTTTGTACTAACTGACCACAGCCAACGGATTTCCGTAGTCACGAAGGACTAGTTCCGTTTATGGTATTTCGGCAGAAACTCATTTAACCTGTACACACCCATTTCACCTCATGATGCCAGGAATCACCCTAGACAACGTCCAAGAAAAACTTTGAGACAGGGAGGTCACAACCTCGAATAGCATGGGATCAAATTTCTATACGCGCGCTCTAAGGGGTGCCCCCCTCTCCGTCCCAACTGGAAACACCCATGCCCCCTGACCGGATGACGGGCTTTAATCCAGGGCCATGGAACCCTCATCCCGGCCTCTCTACTTGGTGTGTACCAGGAAAATGGTTTGCAACTTACTAAGCCATATTCCTTGCGGAAAACAAGTGGCAGTACAGGAAGGAAATGAATGGGAATGTGATTTGATTCACGATGACACTGAAGTCAAATAGACTGGCATAAGACTGGCATGCCATCTTACCCATCGTCATGCCATCACATGGCCATGCCAATATGTATCCAACAACATATGGCTTTCCGAAACTTACTTTCCACTTTTGTGCATGAAGTATAACATTCAAAGAGATGTTCATAAACATGCCATGAAACTCCTAAATGCAAACATGCAACAAACACTCATCATATCAAGAGTTCAAGCATGCTTGCCTAGTTTGGAGTAGTCGGAGTCTAACTGGGTGAAGTTTGTGGCTCCGTCACCTCCTCTGGTATCTACGGTATAAGAAAATACGCACGCAACGTAAATACCGTGAGCTGCACAAAAAGTAATGCAAACAATTTTCAAATAAATCTGATAAAAAACAAGACAAAATTTTAAAGAGAACAAAGAAAAAATCAAACAAAAATACTTTTCTGTTTAAAAGATATAAGGGTTTTGATCCAGGGACCTTTCTATAATGAAACAGAAAACTCCCAGGGGGTTCTGCGGAAACGTCCAGAAAACGGTTCGTTTAAAAGAAAAGAACTGAGAGACTGACGGGCGAGCTCCACCCGTCAGGTTTGAAAATTCAAACGAGGGAAACAGGGCTCGTCGGCGCCCGAGAGCTGCGGTGGTCGCCGACGGTGATCCACGGCGAGGCAAGGGGATCGGGTGGTACCTCCGTGTTCAGTACGTCCTTCCGCGTCTGTGGGTGGTGGTGGTGGTCGTCGGTGAGCACTATTTTGACGGCGGCCCTTGCTCTGGCGGACGGCAGTTTGGGCAGTCGTGGACCTCGCCGGAGAGACCTACGGGGGTCAAATTGGAGTGGGGGTTAGTCTCCTAGTGGTGCCATGAGACTACGGGCAAGTGCTGGGAGGTGGAGGAGTTCCCACCGAAGAGAACGTTGCCGGAGCCCGAGGCGGACGGAGGTGGCCAGAGTGGAGGAAGAAGGGCCCCTCGAGGCTCTTCCAGAGGCTAGACGGGGTCTGGTGAGGTGGTGGAGTTGTGCGGGGGCGAGAGCAAGCTCGGAGGTGCTATTTATAGCCGGCCCGAGGCGGTTGCCATGAATGGATAAGTTCGGCGAGCGATTACGGCGGCCCTGTGGCTGGACGGTTGGATTAGAGGCTTGAGCATCAACTAGACGAAGCACTGGTGCCATTCCAGGGTCTAACTTAGCACGACAAGGGTGGTTACGGCCTGTCCCCGACGGAACGGCCGTACGGCATGTCAGCGGCAGAGAGTGCGCCCTGTGCGTGCCAGGCCACGGCGACGGTGCTGCATGCGTGCGCTGGCAAGGAGATGGCCACGCGGAGATCTCAGGAGGTTTGGATAGTGCCGAACGGTGTTATGCCGCAGGGTGTCCCCCTGTCGGCCGCAATGGGGTTTCTGCCGCCGTGGAACACGCCGGCGCAGGCGGGCCAGGGCGCCACCGACGCCAAGAACAAGCCAAGCGCGTGTGTGGTGCTCCGGACTGGGAGGTGGAGCTGTGAGCAACGCACCAAGTCCACTATCGACATGTGACTGAATCCCTGACGAAGAAACAACACTGAACTCTGAATTTTTACTGAAGATGTACAGTAACAGTGTAGGCCAGGTGTTCGACAGAATGATTTTGGCATGTGGGGATTTTTCCTTGAGCTGGTTTTTAGTGGAGGGGTCTCTCATTGCAACTGGGGGTTGCCTAAATTTTGGTGGAATTTTTGGAGGAGTGGAGATATGAATTTCACCAAATTTGGCAAATCGGGTCCAAACTTGCAGAGGGTGAAATCTGAAAATTTTGAAAACAAGAAGAGTAGATCTTGATGGTTCTAGGTTGTGGGTGCTAAGGACTATCCAAGGGAGTTGAGTTGAGGTCAAAATTCAAATGCATTAAGGTACTTGCCTTGCAAATTACCTAGGCTCAAAATAGAAGACAAAATAGTTTTGGGAAAAGAAATAAATGAGATAAAATCCAAAAATGGATTTTATTAGTTGGGACAGAGTGTTTGGGTTGGTCCAAAGTGGAAGGAGGGTTTTTGGGAAAAAAATTACCATAGGAGGCATGGTAAATCAAGAATGGATCCAAACCAAAGAAAAGCCCAAAACCAAAAAGGTTTTCTTTTTATGAGAAACTAAATCCAAGAAAAGATTTTTGAGAGGGAAAACTCAGATTAGAGGTTTTTAAGAAGGGTTTAAATGTCCTTCTTTAAACCAAGCAAGGCTCTTGTTGAAAACAAAAACCACAAAAATTTTGGAGTGTCACAAGATTTTAGGGTTTAGCCACTCCGATCTCGTGGTAGATCTACTCTTGTACTACCCATATCATCAATATTAATCAAGCAGGAGTAGGGTTTTACCTCCATCGAGAGGGCCCGAACCTGGGTAAAAACATCGTGTCCCTTGTCTCCTGTTACCATCCGCCTAGACGCACAGTTCGGGACCCCCTACCCGAGATCCGCCAGTTTTGACACCGACATTGGTGCTTTCATTGAGAGTTCCGCTGTGTCGTCACCATTAGGAAGGATGCCGCACCCCGTCCTTAAAGATGGCGTCGTTGCTAAAGGAGCTTTGGCTGTCGGCCAAACTCTCTGGCTAGGCAGGTTTTTGATGACCGCTAGTCCGGCCGCCGCGCTAACGATGACCTCTCGGGCCATCGAAAGCAATCTTCGCATCAGCTCGGAGCTTGCCCAGCAGTTAGATCCGATGGAGCTCTTCTCCCTGAACGAACTCTTGGATCGCATCGCGGCCCTGGGAGTCGCTACTGATTACGACCAGATTAGGCTTAAACCTGATCAGAGAGAGATTGGCTCTCCCCAGATTACCCACCACGTCGAAGTGGTGGAAGAACAATGCGGCGAATCTTCGCCCGCCCTAAGGACCAGATGCGTCTGGATTCCCGACCCCTCCAAGCCGGAAACCCGCGGAGGGAAGGATGTCACCCGAACCCTAAACCTAAAGTCAGGATGTCACCCGAACCCGCGGAGGGAAAGAACATTGAATAATATCCGAGAGAGCAAGCGTCCGAATTCAGAAACTGGTAGGCACCTAAATCTTACATCGGGCAGGGTTCCGGATTTATTTCCACCCGCCCACCCAACTACACGGGATTTATCCCTAATACAGCAAGAGTCCGGAGAAGCAGTACACCACTACTGGGCCCGATTCCTCCTGGTTATGAACAGGATAAAGGACTGCCATGAGAAAGAAGCAATTTTACTCTTCCTTAACAACTGCACGGACATCGGAATCCTCAACACCATAAGTCATCGCGAAATTACACGATTCGCCGACTTGACATCCATAGTACAAAAGTACTGTGCGATTGAAAGTGTTCGGAAAACCAAAGATAAATTCTGGGACAATCCGGCCCCGAATATAACACGATTCCGAAACAAAAGGGCGCATTATCACCAAGCATCCGAGCCAAATATCAAAAAACAAAAGCCCTTTACAAGGTACGGGACCGTATTGGAAGGATGGCTCAATGGACCCTGTAGAATTCATAATTCAGGGAAAGCCACACCAACGCATAGCCTCAGAGCATGTTGGATACTATGGCAGGTAGCCAGGAGCGGCAAGGAGCTTTTAACTCCAGCACCCGAAGAATACCTCCCCAGTACGGTATCGACAGTCTTCGAGACGTTCACATCAAACAATGCAAGGAAACGAATGCTCCGCAACCTCGCCGAAGTCTACCAAGTAGCAAAAATAAACCCATGGAGTGACACGGCTATCACCTTTAATGCTAGTGATGAACCTAAATTCCGGACAGCCCGAGCACCAGCCGCATTGGTCCTCAGTCCGATAGTGGACGGCTTCCGACTCACAAAGGTACTCATGGACGGCGGTAGCGGACTCAACCTCATTTATGAGGAAACCCTGCGAAAAATGGAAATTGACCGGAGCCGCATTGAGCGAAGCAACACAACTTTTAGGGGAATAATCCCAAGTCAGGAAGCGTGCTGTTCAGAAAAAATCACACTAGATGTGGTGTTCGGCACGCCGGACAATTACAAATCCGAGGAGGTCACGTTTCAAGTGGCCCCGTTCAGCAGCGGCTACCACGCTCTGCTAGGGCGAAAAGCATTTACAATTTTCCAAGCCATACCCCATTACGGGTATATGAAGCTCAAAATGCCCGGGCCCAACGGAATCATCACTCTCACAAGTGATTCGGACATAGCGCTCTGTGCGGAAAACAAGACAGCCGCACTGGCCCTGGAGGCATTATCTGAGTCCCTAGCGGCCGAGGAATTAACGATGTTGCGCTCCACGGTGGACAGGGACGACGTGATACTAGACAAGAGATCCAAGTCCACCTCTTTTAAACCAGCGGACGAAATTGTCAAATTCCAAGTCCATCCAAAGGACCCTACAAAAACGGCCTCCATCGGGGCACAATTAAAACCCAATGTAGACGCTGCACTCAAAGACTTTCTGCAAGAAAATTGGGACATTTTCACCTGGCACCCCTCGGATATGCCAGGAATCCCTCGTAGGTCGGCCAAACACAGCCTGAACATCATAAAAGGGTTTAAGCCCGTCAAGAAGACCCTACGGTGCTTTTCCGAACCTAAGAGACAAGCCATGGGAGAGGAGCTAGCAAAACTGCTGGAAGGCGGGTTCATCAGAGACATAAAACATCCAGACTGGCTAGCAAACCTGGTGATGGTACCAAAGAAGGACAAATCCTGGCGCCTATGTGTCGATTTCAAAGACCTAAACAAGGCATGTCCAAAGGACCCTTTCCCACTCCCCCGAATTGATCAAATCATCGACGCCACCGCAGGACATGACTCATTGTGTTTCCTCGATGCATACTCTGGCTACCACCAAATCAAGATGGCAGAGTTAGACCAGGCCGCAACGGCACTCATCACCCCATACGGCCCATTCTGCTTCAACACGATGCCCTTCGGGCTCAAAAACGCCGGCGCAACATATCAGCACATGATTCAGACATGTCTGGCCAACCAGATCGGCAAAACGGTCGAAGCATACATAGATGACGTGGTCGTCAAAACCAAACACGTCGATACTCTAGTAGACGACTTGAGGCTCACGTTCGACAATCTCCGAACATATGACATTAAGCTCAACCCAGAAAAATGCATTTTCAGCGTACCAGCCGGAAAGCTCCTGGGCTTCATTGTATCCGGTAGAGGAATCGAAGCAAACCCAGCCAAGATCCGAGCTCTGTCACAATTAGATACCCCAAAGGACCTCAAACAAATACAAAAACTGACAGGATGCATGGCGGCTCTAAGCCACTTTATCTCCCGCTTAGGAGAAAAGGCATTACCCCTCTATCGCCTCCTACGGTGCACCGACCACTTCGAGTGGACGGAGGCCGCCACGGCCGGACTCAAAGAAATGAAAGCCATATTGGCAACAAATCCAGTCCTGGCCGCGCCCAACACGGGCGAACCAATGCTATTATACATCGCGCCAACCCATTAAGTGGTAAGCGCGGTGCTCGTCGTCGAACGAGAGGCAGACGGACACAAGTTGCCCCTCCAAAAACCAGTGTACTACGTGTCCACTGTGCTAACTCCATGCAAGTCACGGTACCTGCATTATCAAAAGATAGCATACGCGGTGTTCATGGCATCCCGGAAGCTGCGACACTACTTTCAAGAGTGCTCCATAACAGTGGCATCCGAAGTACCCCTTAATGACATTATAAACAACCGCGACGCAATGGGCCGGATTGCCAAATGGGCCATCGAGCTCCTCCCATTCGACATAACCTACAAGCCAAGGCGAGCTATTAAGTCACAGGTTTTGGCCGACTTCATTGCCAAATGGACTGAAGCCGAACTCCCTAAAGAATACGGCGCATACTCCAACTGGATCATGCACTTCGACGGCTCCAAAATGTTGGCTGGCCTGGGGGCTGGCATTGTTCTGACATCCCCAACCGGGGACACAGTCCAATACGTACTTCAGATAATGTACACGGATTCGAACAACGCAGCCGAATACGAGGCCCTTTTACATGGCCTCCGAATGGCAGTCTCCATGGGCATATAGCGCCTAGAGGTCCACGGGGATTCAAATCTCGCAATATCCCAAATAAATGGAGACTTCGACGCCAAGGACCCGAAAATGGCAGCTTACTGCAACGCCATCTTAAAGATGTCAGCTCGGTTTGAGGGGCTTGAATTTCATCACATAGCCCGGGAAAATAACCAAGTAGCAGACCTGCTGGCACGCATCAGCGCTAAGCGCGAGGCCGTCCCTCCCAACATCTTCCTAGAAAGGCTGTTCAAGCCATCTGTATCATGGGACGGAGAATCCGGAAACGATAGCCCGGACACAACTACACTGCCCCTCACCGAGCATCCTGACACAATTAGGGGCTATGCCAACGAAACAACACCGTCAGCCCACGAAATAATGGCAGTCATTGCCCCTTGGACAGAGCCATTCCTATCCTACCTAACTAGGCAGGAACTTCCCGAGGACTAAAACGAGGCCCGCTGCATAGTGCGGCGATCTAAAGCCTACAAAGTCCACAAGGGAGAGCTTTACAAGAAAAGCACAACTGGAGTCCTGCAAAGGTGTATCTCTGAAGAAGAAGGACGAGACCTTTTGGCTGAAATCCATGCCGGACTCGGCGAGCACCACGCCGCAGCCCAGGCCCTTGTAAGCAAGGCCTTCCGTACCGGATTTTATTGGCCAACGGCCCGGGCAGACGCTCAGGACTTAGTACAACGATGTGTTGGTTGCCAGTTATTCTCCAACCAAAGCCACATGCCGCCTACCGCCCTACAAACTATACCCATTACCTGGCCTTTCACGGTCTGGGGGCTTGACATGGTCGGACCCCTTAAAGGAGGAACCCACAAGCAAAAATACCTACTGGTCATGGTGGACAAATTCACCAAATGGATAGAAGCCAAGCCTGTAAAGACAGCCGAATCCGAACAAGTGATAGACTTCCTTTCTGGGGTTCTACACCGTTATGGTGTCCCCCACAGCATCATAACCGACAACGGCACAAACTTCACGGCCGATGAAGTCAAACTTTGGTGCAAAAACATGGCATCAAGCTCGACTATGCTTCAGTCTATCACCCTCAAACTAACGGTCAAGTCGAACGGGCCAACGGTCTCATTATGAGCGGCATCAAACCCAGACTAGTGCGATCCCTCAAGGAATCTGACACGCACTGGGTAGAGGAGCTTGACTCTGTACTCTGGGGTCTGCGGACCACGCCGAATCGCACTACCGGATTCACACCATTTTTTATGGTATACGTCGCAGAGGCGGTACTACCATGCGACATAATCCATGACTCACCTCGAGTGCGCATGTATGAAGAAAGATAAGCCGAGCTCGATCGGCAGGACAGCTTGGACACATTGGAAGAGGAGCGCAACGTGGCAAAGGCTCGTTCCGCATTCTATCAACAGCAGGCTCGAAGATATCAAAGCAGAGAAGTATGGGCCAAAACATATAACGTTGGCGAACTAGTTCTATGCCTGTCGGACAAGAAAAAGGGTAAATTAAAGCCCAAATGGGAGGGCCCCTTCATCATCGACCAAGTACTGACCGGTGGAGCATACCATCTGCGAGGCGCATCGGACAACCGACTCGAGCCGAACCCATGGAATGCATCACGCCTACGAAGGTTCTACGCCTAGCATCAGACTCCATGTTCGTCTCGTTCCCTCGTCCCTTTGTTTATTTTTTGTTTTTATTTTTGGCAGTCCAGGATTTTGTTCCTTCTCCCTCCCCCTTTTTTTCTCACAAGCCCTTAGGGGCTCACATGTGCAATATTCGCATGCACCCGACGCGCTACCTGCACTCACAATACCTGGGGGCTTCTCTACCAAGAAGTTTATATAAAATGGGCCTCATGCCCAAAACATGTGTAATGCTTCTGCATGAACCTTTTATACACCATTATATGCATCGATATGATTTAAGTTTTGGCCAAGCTGGGTTGCCTGGCTCCTGTGCTTACCCCTACGTTCCCGTTTGTTCGGCTAGGTGGTAAAGGGAGCACCTCTGCGATTGTTACTGCCGGGTTAGCCGGATGTGTACCTCGGACTGGGTGAAGCCGAAAGCTAGCGTTCTTAAGGGAATATTCGGTCGGTGAGCTAAAAGATGATCTTTTGTATTTACTTTTTTGCCCCCAAATGCTTTTCTGCTCTTTCTGGCAGTTCGGACATGCACTTTAGGGCATGCCTCCCAGGGAAAGGATCCCCTAACGGAACTATTCTCCCTGGAAGATGTTTCTTACTAACCATGTAATATAATATAACTAGTTGGGCACTTGTCTGCTAAAGCACTTATGACCCCTACGCCTTGTCTCCATGCATGCCCCGGTTCTTACATAACAAAGAGGGTACTTGGACACACTCCGGACTATAGGGTCCAGAGGTCAAAGCGAAAAGGTCTGCAATGACAAACGATCTACAATCCAGCTAGAGGACATTTTTTATGTCAGTTTTACATAGTCAATCCGACTCGGCATATTCTTCTTCAATGCCATCTAACAGGCGGTCTAATTTATAGTCCAGTTGGGAATACTTTGCAGCCAGCTCCACCCGGCCATATGCCAAGCTGACCGGGATCTCCTTTCCGTCCGGACCTATAGGGCCGACCTCGGCCATATGGTTTGGGTCAGCCTTCGTGTACCGAGTCTTCACCATGGCCCAGGCCTTCCTGGCACCTTGACGGCAAGCCGGTATCTTCCATAACCGGAAGCGCTGCCGCACTCCCTCCAGCTTCTTGGCAAGCTCCTCAAGGCCTTCGGGCACGGAGAGGGATGGCCACATAGCCTGGACGACGCCTGGCATTGCCTGCCGAACTCGCTTGTGTAGTTGCAACAGCTCGGGAAGAAGGTCTCCCGATGAACCGGGCATTTCCTCCACCGGACGACCCGTCAGCAGACCTACAGACATAGCTCTGTCAATTGACTTCCTCGCCGAATTCTTTTTTCGAAGATTCTCTCAAGCACTTACTAAAAATGCCGCGTCGAAGTCGGTGATTCTCCTTCACAACAGAAGACAACTGAATGCGAACGTCTTTCAGTTCCTCGCCTAGTTGGGTATTGGTGTCTTGAAGCTTGTTCTTCTCTTGCCTCACCCTCGTCAGCATGTTCTCGCCAGCCTTTAGTTGGCGTAGGAGTTGTTGCTGGTCCGGATTTACTCCGGCCTCATCTGCATTATTATAGTTAGGGTTGCACGCCCGCCGCATTTCAAAACGGAGGTACCCTTCGAAGCACATATTACCTGCGGGCGTCCCCTTGACATTCTCTGAAGTGGCCAATGCGGCCTCGAGCTGAGCCTTGCACTCTTTGAGCTCCTGGGACAATTGCATGTTCTTCTTTGAAAGACACTGCATATCATATGATCCTTCAAACAGTTATGTTCACTCTTTCAAGTCTCGGGGGCTACTGACATATATAACCTTCAGTTCTACTCACCTATATGTCTTTGAGATACTGCTCCGTGGCTCTGGCTAGACCATTTTGAGCAGCACGGAGATACGCATCTCCTGTATTAAAGGCGTCCAACGCCTCTGGGGAGAAACACGCGTCACAGAGAACAGTCCGGCGACGCCTGTCGTTTAGGGCACTCTCCACCTCTGAATTGGTGGCAGATAGCCCGTCGGTGCCCTCTATCGGAGGAGCGCCCGAGGCGTGTCCCGTGTCCGCCTCCGCTTCCGGACCCGGCCTCGAACCTTGGCCGGCGGACATAGTCCGGCGGGCTCTCTTCTTTCTAAGAAAATCATGAGCATTAGTAAGACTCAAGGGCATAAACCCTAGGCGTTAAATGCGCACACCATACCGTTGCACCGGAATCTCGATCTGGTCCACACTTCTTTTTGGCCCGCCTGGTTTCAGCGGCCCTTGTTGGTTGCCCACCGGGGGCTCGGCCTTCCGCCTCAAGGATTTACCCTGCGAAGCGCTGTTAGTGCACGGCATGCAAGATAAAGCATGAGAATACTGGGACTTCGGTCTTAGTTACCTTTGAAGCTGGAAGTAGTCCGGGGTAGTCGGCCGTGATGGCCACTAAGGAGTTATCCTTGCTCAATTGATGAAATACTCCATCAACCAACTCCACGCATAAGTCCAGATCTTCTTGGGAGTCCGGATCGAGGGACAATTCTGGACCATCGGGTTGTGGAGCAGGGCTGTTTATTTCCTTCACAACCTGGCGCAGCTCCTGCGTTTAAACATTACTAGTCTAAGTACTCAACTGCGGGAATTTTGAAAATGGATAGGCAAGTGAAAGTGTCCGCTCACCCAACTAGGAGGATTGTACATAGAGAATCCGCCTTCGGGGTTGACACGGAGGAATTCTTCCTCCTCCCCCTTGTACAAAGCGGATAAGATTCTCGTTAAAGTGGCGGCCGAATCTGGCCCCTTGCGACCGCACCGGGTAGCATCATCCTCCCCGTTGAAAGCCCAAATGGGGTGGCCTCTGTATTGAAGCGGCTGCACCCCTCGCGTGATGCATATGGCCATGACCTTGATCATGGTCAGTCCGGAATGAGCCAACAACCTTATCCGGCTCATCAGGTACAGGACGTCCCTGTCAGCTTCCCTCTGAGGGTTCCGTGGGCGCCAACTTAGGCGCTTGTTCAACGGAGCATTTTTGAACTCGGGGAGGCCGATCCGTACAGGGTCCGGTAGGGGGACGTCATCTATATAAAACCATACCAAGGGCCAGTCTTCGGACGCCCTCTTTGGGGTGCCGGATAGATATCCAGTCCCGGCGATGCACCATAGTTCAGCTCCGCCCACTTGATAAATAGACCCCTCCTGAGAATGAGGCACAAGGCAAAACAACCTCTTCCACAATGCGAAATGGGCCTCAACACCCAAGAACAGCTCACAGAGGGCCACGAAGCCCGCAATGTGCAGAATGGAGACGGGCGTGAGGTTGTGTAAGTGGAGGCCGTAGAACTCCAGCAACCCTCGAAGAAACGGATGAATTGGAAATCCGAGTCCTCTCATTAAATAATGGACTAGGCATACCCGCTCTCCTCGAGAGGGATGGGGGACGCTCTCCACCTGCTCTCCGCCGCTATAGGCAGCAATCCCGGCTCGAATTGGGACCATATATGCTGGGGGAGGAGCCCCTTGGACTGAAGCACTACTAGCTCGCTATGCGGGACGGAACACCGCCCACAATCTCCGGGCCGAGCGCTGGAGGGGCGAGAGGAGGAGCTGCACCAACCGGCCATGGTGGAATGGATCTCTGTCGAAGGCACTCTGATGAAATCTCGCGGAGGGAAGATGGTGTGAATTGGATCTAAATCCCCGTCTCTTTTACGGATGATTCATTAATGCAACCAGGTGGGGTAATTGAAAAAAGCCCCTGGCTTTTCGCATTCGTCTGACACGTGGAAGATGGTCATTATGGAGCATAGAAGCAGAGGAGGGCAACACGCACTAGAAGCCGGACACTATTCAACGGATACGTAGAATTTGCAGGAGAACCCGCCTTGCAATGCCGAAGACAACTTGCATGCCGGACTCGTCGTCATTGAAGCCTGGTTCGGGGGCTACTGAGGGTGTCTCTGGATTAGGGGGTGTCCGGATGGCCGGACTAAGACCTTCGGCCAGACTCCCGGACTACAAAGATACAAGATTGAAGACTCCGTCCCGTGTCCGGATGGGACTTTCCTTGGCGTGGAAGGCAAGCTTGGCGATACGATATGAAGATCTCCTCCCATTGTAACCGACTCTGTGTAATCCTAGCCCTCTCCGGTGTCTATATAAACCGGAGAGTTTTAGTCCATAGGACGAACAACAATCATACCATAGGCTAGATTTTAGGGTTTAGCCAATCCGATCTCGTGGTAGATCTACTCTTGTACTACCCATATCATCAATATTAATCAAGCAGGAGTAGGGTTTTACCTCCATCGAGAGGGCCCGAACCTGGGTAAAAACATCGTGTCCCTTGTCTCCTATTACCATCCGCCTAGACGCATAGTTCGGGACCCCCTACCCGAGATCGGCCGGTTTTGACACCGACAACCCCCGTACTTCTCACGTGGGGGCTGAAGCCGACGACTGGCCAACTCTTAGATTTTACATACAATAAACAGCCGCAAAGGAAGAACATATGTTCACACAAAACAGGCAACATATAAGTGCCATTATCCCATATTACAAAAATTGGCAAAAATGCCCTCACGGAAATATAATGTCTTTGGTGCATTTATCCGCCGCCAGGCGGGCACCCTTCATTACACCTTCATAATACAGTTTGGGCTTGCGATGCTCCTTACCCTCTGGCGGCCCCTCAGTTATCAGCTTCTCCGCATCAAGATTCCCCCAATGCACTTTCCCATGGACAAGCGCCATTCGTGCACCTTCTATACAGACTGATCGCTTGATAGTATCAAGCCGAGGACAGGCGCCCACAATCCGCTTCACGAGTTCGAAGAAACTGCTTGGAATTGGCTCTGCAGGCGATAACCGGATGACCAAGTCATTCATGGCTAGTTTGGCCGCCTGGTGCAGTTCGACCAGCTACTTCAGCTGATCGACAAAAGGCACCGGATAGTTCGGTGCCAGATACTGCAACCAGAAGTCCCTCCCCACAGAATCCCTCTCCTCGGTCTAGTAAAATTGGGCAGCATCTGATATGCTACGAGGCAGATCTGCAAACGCCCCTGTAAAAACAAGAATTCGGCTTGCCGCTTAGAGTTCTCCACACTATAACGTAATAATCGCCATAGATACAACAGGCCTTACCAGCCGCAACTTTTCGGGCCTCCTGAATGTCCCGTACAGTACCTCAGGCTTCTTCCCGAGCATCTTCCGTGGCTTGGGGAGCTTTGGCGAGTTCGGATTCTTTCCCTACTAGACTCTGCTCCAAGCTCTCTCTTCTCATCACAGCATCCTGGAGCTCCTGCTCAGCTGTGACGACCCTGGCCTCGTGTTTTCCACGTAGCGCCTGCGCGGCGGCAGCCTTCTCTTGGGCATCAGTTGTTGTCTTCCTCAACACCTCGTATTCGGCGCTCGCTCCTATGGCGTATAACACAAATACTTCACAATGGGCACATTTATTCATTTTTGCCCGATGCAAGACAATGCTCAAACATACCTTGCTTCTCCTCCAATTGTTTCTTCACACGGCCAAGTTCTTCTTCGGCCTGTTCCAGGCTCTGCTTCAGTTCGGACACTTCCGCATCATGAGCGGCCGTCCTCTCCGCAGAAGTTTGTTTCAAACAAATGGGTATACATCATTAAATAAAGGTTCCCATTAAAATAGAGGGTTTGATCCCCTGCCCGGCTTACTTTCGCTGGACAGTGTATCAGGGGATACTCCTTATATCATGATAATTCTTCAAAAGGTTCCTTAGAAACCATACCTCAAAAGCCTTTATAAGGCCAAGACAGACTCATTCAGCCCGCTTTCGGCAGCCTGAATCTTTCCAACCACCGCACCCATAAGGGTCCGATGTTCATCGATGACAGACGCATTCTTTAACACTGTTAACAGACCGCCCAGCAGCTCGGCGTAGACTGAGGTTGCCGCCGGAGTAGGAAAACCTCCCTCCATGGAGGATGGCCGCTCGCCCGATCCTGGAGCCTTAGAGGCCTCCAGGACCTTATCCGGCTCTAAGTCTCTCTAAGACGACACCTCGCTGTCGCGCCTGGACTGCGGAAAAGGTGCCTTCGGAGGCGTCTCGCTCGCCACTGCATCCGAGCTCAACGAATCCGCCGATGAGGATTGTCCAGCAGGAGACCTTGCCGGGCTACACGAGATGTGGTGACAGTTAAATTTACTATGCCCAGACGACCCTGGATACATAGGTGTATTTGGATGTCAGTCACTTATGATTTTCCCAGGGGCTGAGCCTCGGGATCCCTCTCCGGGCTGTTATAGGCAGCCGGGGTGGATACCTCTGGAGGGGAACCTCGCCCCCTCTTGGGCGATTCGGCCCCCAGGGAAGGGGAAGCCGCACGCTTCTTCCCACCTACAAAGCGAGGCTCGTCATCCTCTGCTTCCTCCTCTTCGTCTTCGGAGGAAGGAGCGTCGCTGGAACCTTCGTATTTGGCATCCGAAGCCCCGCAACAACGGAGGCCACTCCGGCTCTTCTTGACCTTCTTGGAGGCCTCCTTCTTTGGCGCCTTGTAAGGCGCAGGGACCAGCATCTTCGTCAGAAGGGGTCCGGCCGGTTCCTCCGGTAGTGGGGCCGGACATTGTGTCTGCTCCACCTTCTTTATCCATCCCTGAGGTCATGACGAAACATGATTAGAATTGTCCCCCCAGGACATGCCAACTAAAGCATGGATGGACAGTGTGTGGCTATAACTTACCGAGCTTGCAGAATGGGAAAATTGATACCCCCGGTCCTCGGAAGAGTACGGCTATGATTTGTTGGACCTAAAGAGTACCTTCCAGATATCCTCGTGAGAGGAATCATAGAGCTCTCGGAGGGTTTGGTGCTCGGCTGGGTCGAACTCCCACAAGGTGCAGGCTCGACACTGGCAAGGGAGAACCAGGCAAACTAGCATCACCTGGACGACGTCAACAAGCTTGACGTCCTTGTCGACCATACTCCGAACACGCGTCTGGAGCAGTGACAAATCATCAGAAGAGCACCAGTTCGGGCCCTTCTTGGGACAGGACGTAAGCCGCAGTGGATCTCCGTATCTGAACTTAGGAGCTGCTGCCCATTTTTCGCCGCATGGTTCGGTGATATAAAACCACTGCTGCTGCCACTCCTTGATGGAGTCGTTAAAAGTGCCCTTCGGCCAGAGAACCTTGGGTATCTTTCTCACCACGGCGCCGCCGCATTCGGCGTGTTCACCAGTCACCACCTTGGGCTTCACATTGAAAATCTTCAGCCACAGGCCAAAGTGAGGCAGAATCCGAAGGAAGGCATCGCGCACAACGATGAACGTCGAGATATTGAAAGTCAATCCCGTAGTAATACATGACTCCTCGAACAAATGGGTGGAGGGGAAACCCGAGCCCGCGGACAAAATGGGGAAGGAAAACGACTCTCTCGTGGGGCTCCGGAGTAGGGACAACATGTCCCGCCAGTGGGAGATGGTGGCCAATCTTCTTGGCCAGATACCCGGCTTCTTGGAGCCTCTTGATATCCTTCTCCCGGACGCTAGAGGCCATCCATTTGCCTCCTTCTCCGGATCTGGACATCTTAGAAAAACCTCTCTTCGATGGAGAAGAAGAGCGTGTGGGCGTTGGGGCTCGAGCAGAGGGCAATGAGTTAGCGGAAGGAGAAGGTGTGGGTAAAAGAGGAAGATGCCCTATCTCTTTATAAGAGAAGGTCAGAGCTTTTTTGCGCCTCCCCACTTGCCTAGTGGAACCCGCTCGTCTCCCACTCACTGCGATTAGCGGTACGGTTGGATTACCCATACCCGTATTGATGAGAATCCCGTGATAAGGGGACACGATCTTCGCTTCGACAAGACGTGCTAAGGAAACCGCCTCGCAGTATACGCTGTGGCTGGTAGTGGAAAAACGGTTCGATCTGACCAAAAGGCATATCACGTCGTCTAAAAAATTGTCACATGAAGTATAATTCTCTCTACGGTGGTAAGCGAAGATCATTTTGCAGATCCGGACACGGCCTACATGTTCGATAATAACCTTGGAGTATTCGGAGGAGGAACCCGCCTTGCAATGTCGAAGACAAGACTGCGCGCCGGACTCATCGTCATTGAAGCCTGGTTCAGGGGCTACTGAGGGAGTCCTGGATAAGGGGGTATCCAGACAACCGGACTGTATACATCGTTCAGACTATAGAAGCATCAAGATATAAGACTCTAGACTTCAGCTCGTGTCCGGATGGGACCCTCCTTTGCGTGGAAGACAAGCTTGGCGATCCAGATATTATGTTTCCTTCCTTGTAACAGACTCCATGTAAACCCTAGCTCTCCGGTGTCTATATAAACCGGAGAGGATGGTCCTTAGAAGGCCGATCACAATTACAATCATACCATCATAGGCTAGCTCTTAGGGTTTAGCCTCTACGATCTCGTGGTAGATTTACTCTTGTACTACTCATATCTTCAATATTAATCAAGCAGGAAGTAGGATTTTACCTCCATCGAGAGGGCCCGAAGCTGGGTAAACATTGTGTCCCTTGCTTCCTGTTACCATCAGCCTAAGACGCACAGATCGGGACCCCCCTACCCGAGATCCGCCGGTTTTGACACCGACACCCATCACTTGGCCTTTTGCGGTCTAGGGCTTGATATGGTTGGACCCGTTAAAGGAGCAAGCCATAAGAAAAATATCTGTTGGTCATGGTGGATAAATTCACTAAGTGGATAGAGGCCAAACCAGTTAAAACGGCCGAAGCCAGACCAGTGATAGACTAGATATCCGGTGTTGTGCACTGTTATGGTGTTCCACACAACATCATCACCGATAACGACTCCAATTTCACAGCGATGAGGTGAAAACCTGGTGTGTTAATCTGGGCATTAAACTTGATTACGCCTCCGTCTATCACCCACAAACAAACGGTCAAGTCGAACGAGCCAATGGTCTTACTATGAGCGGCATTAAGCCCACACTAGTGCGGTCTTTGAAAGAATCATACAAGCACTGGGTCGAGGAGCTCGACTCCGTACTCTGGGGGCTGCGGACCATGCCCAATCGCACTACCGGATATACACCTTTCTTCATGGTGTACGGTGCAGAGGATGTGTTACCCTGCGACATTATTCATGACACACCTCGAGTGCGCATATATGAAGAGAGAGAGGCCGAGCTTGATCGGCAGGATAGCTTAGATGCCCTGGAGGAGGAGCGCTGAGAGGATTGAGATGGACCTAGAGGGGGGGGGTGAATAGGTAGAATTACAAATTTTAATTATTACTTAGCAATTTTAGGCAATAATGCAGAATACGAAGGTGAGCCTAACAATTGCAAGTGAGTACTAAGTACTAAGCAAGTAACACGAGCACATAAGTAAGCAAGCACAATATGATGTACGTAAGTGCTAAGAGACAAGTAACCACAAGTAGAGAGTTAGGGTTAGGAATAACCGCAACTCCGGGAGACGAGGATGTATGCTGATGTTCACTTCCTTGGAGGGAAGTTAGTCACCGTTAGAGAGGTGGATGTTACCACGAAGGCACACCAACGCCATGAAGGCTCACCCTATTCTCCCTTTGAGACAACACCATAGAGGCGTTTCTCAACAACTAGTGGTAGACCTTGGGGTGGTCTCCAAACCCTTACAAACCTTTCCGGGGGTAATCACAAAGGTTGATTCCTCTCCAAAAGACTCCTACCGCCTAGGAGCCTCCAACCTCCAAGAGTAATAAGAACGTTGGGGAAAAGCTCAAGGCTTGCTCAAGTCACAAATTCCTTTGGTGCAAAGAAGGGGAAGGAGTGGATCTATCACTTGATCGGAGAACTTCTCTCAAATGTTCCTAAATCACTTGGCGATCTAGGATTTGATGTAGGGGATTGAGAGAGAGAGAATGAAGAGTGTTCTTGGCAAGTTCAAAGTGAATGGTCAACCTCATACCATTGAAGGGAGAGGTATATATATATAGTTGGTGTGGAAAAGTGACCATCTGGGCCACTTAACTGCACAGGATAGGTCGGACGTCCGGACAACACCGGACGTCCGGTGGCACAAATAAGTCTGGACGTCCGACAATCATCGGTCGTCTGGCCACTGGGAATACATGAGCCACAAATCAGTACACATGATATAAATGTCCGAGACGTGCCGGTCGTCCGGTGCCCGGACGACCGGAGAAGCCCGAAAGTCGGTAAATATGGTTCTGTGGTGAAAGAACCGGACATCCGAGACCTGCCAGCCGTCCGGAGGTCGGACGTCCGGAGAGTTCCAGAAATCCGTAGATAACTTTCTGTAAAGGGAACACCGGACGACCGGAGAGAGCCGGACGTCTGGACAGCTGAGAGGGACCGGACGTCCGTAGAGTACCGGACGACCGGAGAGAAAAACATAAGTTGTGGGTTTTGAGCAAGTCTTTCACTAGATCCAGCGATCCCCTCTTAATAGTGCAGGATCCCTATACTCAAGAACAAACCGTAAACAAAGCCAAGGCTAGTGTCTTGTATCTCCATTCTTGAGTTATATGCATTTGTCCCTAGTCATGATCGACACACGGTCTTTGAGACATAATCCTGAGATATACTTGATAAACATGATTAGTCCCAACATACATGTTGTCATCAACATCAAAATATGATTAAGGGCATGATTGCACTTTCAATCTCCCCCTTTTTGGTAGTTGATGACAACATATATGCACACACATAAAAAATAGGAATCGAAAGGATTTGTTGTGGAGCTCTATAATCAAAGAATAAGCAAGGAGTGAGCTCCCCCTCAATATGATACCATAGAGACTAAACATGAAGAGGGCAAGGAGTGAGCTCCCCCTCAATATGATACCATAGAGACTAAACATGAAGAGGGCTCCCCCTCAATATGATACCAACACAACCAAATCTCATACACAAGATAATCAAGACAGTAAGCTCCATATAGATTCATGACTTATAGCATAGAACATAAGTTCGATACAAGCTAATCAACAATCAGCAATGAGCTCGATTACAAGTTAACATGCTAATATCATAATATCATAGTATGCATAGTGCCTACTCCCCCTTGGCATCAAATTCCTAAGAAAGTAAAAAAACAGGTGGGATCATAACAACATCAGAGATCATCCTCATCATCATCATCATGAGCACCACTACTACCATCCTCGTCGAAGAAATCAGCCCACTCAGGACCCGAGGGGAAACCAAAATCAGAAGGTGGCTCGTTAGGAAGACGTTCATCGTCACTAACATCATAAAATCCGGAGTCTCTCAGACGAGCCTTCAGAGCATTCTTGGAAGTGACCATGCGAGTGACAACATCGTGATGTTGGGAGCAATGAAAGGTGAACATCTTCATCATTGCAGAGTGAGCCTACCCAAGAAAGCGAGCAATGCGCCCAAAGGGTGCAGAACTGGATGGAGTAGAACGGGCAGTATGAGAAAGAACACTAGTTGCGGTGCGACGAGCAGGAGCAGTAGGAGGAGGAACATAATCATCCGCCATGTGAGCGGGAATGACCCATCGCTCATGCACGTGAGTGCTGGCAATGGGAAAGGAAGCGACACTCTCGTTAAAAGCCTGAAGGAAGGGGGCATGAGGAAAGGCCTGCTTGTGCTGGAAACTAGCGAGGCGGACCTCATGCCATAGAAAATTTGGAACATTTATCTTCCCTTTGGGGAATGCAAAGAGGTGATGCATGAGATCAATGCAATAGCTACTACAAGAGCCTTTTTCACCCACCTTGGGATAGATGGTGCAGATGGCGCACTGATAGATGATGTAGAAAGGGGAGCGCCAAATGGAGACTTGGTTCAGACCCTTTTGTTTCTCCATTTTAGACAAAGTTACTATTGGTTTGAGAAGATCCACAGAGACCTCAATGCCTTTGGGCCTATGGTTGGGGTCATCCTTGTGGATTTTGAACCCGGTGTCAAGAAACCCAAGGGCAGAAACAAATTGAGCATAAGATGCTGTGAGCACGATGTCGGAGGTCATCCAAGTGACAGTGTTATTTGGACCAAAATAGCATGTGGCATACAATTGATGAATGGTAGCTTGGTTAAAGTCATGTTGAAATGCAAATGGAGCAACACGATTAGATGGCTCAATGAGCTCAATAGCCCCCGGATATTTATCCGGATGAGTGCGAATATGCTCTAGGTCAATGCAGACATGGAGAGACAAGCCTTTAGGAATGACAATAGTGGTAAAGATGCCAGCTTGGACATTAGTGCAAAAACGACTGTCCTGAGAATCACTAACAACTGTAAACTGATCAACATCGCGACACAACTTAAGATAAGATGCGATGGGAACCTCGTTGAACAGCTTAACATGGCGGACGAGTGGTAAAGGAGGCTCAAGAGAGATATGACGAGCATCACCGTGGGGTTGCACCGGAGGAGGAGGCGGCTGGAAGGTGGGTCGACGAGTTCCCAGCTCGGGTGCGGACGTGCGAACAACAACAAACGGGGGCGGTTCCAAATCCTCCAGTTCATCCTCATAGTCGGATCCCTCCGAGAAGGAGTTGCTGGACGAGCTGTGAGGGCGGGCGGCGCACTTCCGAGGACGAGCCCGCTCCTGAGAGTCATCGGAGCCACCACGACGATACGTGCGAGACGGCCCATCGGTGACTTGCTTGCATGCAGAGTGCTTGGTCTTGGGCATCACGACCTAGGGGAGAAGGAAGACCCAAATCAACACCCCACCATAGATCGAGGAATTGATGCATGAGGGAGAAAAGATAGGGGCTACCTTGGAGTGAGGTACATGGAGGGAGACGGCGACCGGAGTGAATCAGGCAACGGGCCGAGTGGCCACGGCATGTGATGTGATGACAGCGTCGCAGCTTGAGCGGAGACAGAGGCGACCCGAGTGGCCACAACGAGGACCCCGAGGAGTGAGCGGCCCCGGCGAGGGGCACGGGCGGCGTGTGGCCGCGGTGAGGAGCCGCGGGACAGGAGCGGCGGCGGTGGGGAACAAAGGCGATGGAGCGAGTGGATTAGGGTAACTGACCCAAAAACCTACCCCGCGCTGTATATAGGAGCCTGAGAAATCGACTGGACGACCGAAGATCTACGGACGTCCGGTGTCGGAAAAACGTCCGGACGACCGGGAATCCACGGACGTCCGGCGCCTAGGCTAGAAAAAAAAATATACCAGAGAGGATTGTACGGACGTCTGGATAGGCCGGACGACCGGGCTGAGTTCAACAGAGAGGTTTTTATGGACGACTGTGTATCCTCAGATGTCCCACGCCTGGGCCAGGAAGGGATACCAGTGATGATTTTACGGACATCCGGATAGGCCGGACAATCGGGCTGAGTTCAACAGAGAAGATTTTATGGACGACCGGAGATCTAAGGACGTCCGGTGGTGGAGAAACGTTCGGACATCCCGTAATCCACGGACGTCCGGCGCCAGAATTTTTGAGAGGAGTAGGTGCAATTGTTTGTGCTACCGATCATGATGAGGAGATGATGATTACCGTACATAGTAATAAATTCTTATCAAGCAACTAGTATCCTATGCCAACAATAATAAACATATACCACTCAAGTATTGTTCAAATGACACGAGTGGTGGCTACTGCCACCATGTATGAGTATACATGACATGGCACAGAAGGATTCGAACTTTGAATTCATAATCACTACTCCATCATGGAAAGCACCATAGTTAGATGTCATGGTAGCTTTGAGAGTGTTTGTTCTTTCTATGCATTTCATAGGGTGAGGATACTCATGATTTGAGTGTCTCCCCCTACATATATGCCTACATCAAGACAAGACATTAATTTCATGCATGAATGGGTACTAGATTTCACATAATATTGTCAAGATCCAAGATATCAAGTTCACGCCTAAGTTTACAAAACCTTGCTTCATCCAATGGTTTGGTGAAAATATCTGCCGGTTGCAAATCTATAAAAATGCGATCAATGTATATATCACCCTTTTCAACATGATCTCTCAATAAGTGATACCTAATATCAATGTGCTTGGTGCGGAGATGATCCTTGGGGTTGTCAGCAATATTGATGGAACTTTCATTATCACATAGAAGAGGCACATGTCTATAGGTGATACCATAATCCTTCAAAGTTTGCCTCATCCATAGTAACTGAGTTGCACAACTGGCAGCTGCAATGTATTCAGCTTCTGCGGTAGAGAGGGCAATACAATTTTGTTTCTTCGAGGACCAACTTACCAAGGAGTGTCCAGGAAACTAACATGCACCGGATGTGGACTTACGATCCACTTTGTCTCCAGCTCAATCCGCATCTGTGTACCCAATGAGATCAAACTTAGCATCCTTGGGGTACCATAGACCCAACTTTGGGGTGTGAACAAGGTATCTAAAAATATGCTTAACCGCCTTATGATGAATTTCCCTAGGGGAAGCTTGAAATCTAGCACACATGCATACATTGAACATGATGTCTCGTCTAGATGCACAAAGATAAAGCAATGAACCAATCATAGAGCGGTAAATAGATGGGTCGAAAGGAGTACCATTTGTGTCTTCAGTGAGCGTAATTTTGGTTGGCATGGGTGTCTTGCATGGACTAGCATCAGACATGCCAAACTTCTCTAGGATATCCTTGAGGTACTTTTCTTTACATAAGAAAATTCCTTCTTGAAATTGTCGAATTTGAAACCGAGAAAGAACTTCAAATCCACATTCAGTGATATTTCAAAATTCTTGGTCATTGAAGCGCAAACTTCTTGCACAAATGAATGTTAGGAGAACCAAAAATGATATCATCTACATAGATTTGGCATAGGATCAAATCACCCTTGTCCCTCTTAGTAAAAAGAGTGGGATCGATTACCCCTCTCACAAAACCATCATTGAGTAAAAACTTCTTCAAATGATCATACCAAGCACGAGGTTCTTGTTTGAGGCCATAAAAAGCCTTATGAAGTTTATACACATAGTCTTTGTGAATGGGATCAATGAACCTGGGTGGTTGTGACACATATATTTCTTCTTGTAGAGGACCGTTAAGGAAAGCACTCTTCACATCCATTTGATGTAATGTAAGACCATTGAAAGCGGCATAAGCAAGTAAGATGCGAATGGATTCAAGACGGGCAACGGGGGCAAAAGTCTCACCAAAGTCCAAACCTTCAACTTGTGAGTACCCTTGAGCCACTAACCTTGCCTTGTTACGGATGATTACACCATTTTCATCTTGCTTGTTCTTGAAAATCCATTTTGTTCCAATGACGTTGTGCTCGATAGGTGGCCTCTTGACTAATGACCACACTTGGTTGCGTTCAAAACTGTTCAACTCTTCTTGCATAGCAACGAGCCAATCATTGTCCATCAATGCATCTTGTACCTTGAGGGGCTCAACACTAGACACAAAAGAGAAGTGAGCAAAAAAGTTTGTCAAATGTTTACGAGTGACTCTACCTTCCGATATGCCAGTGAGAATTTTGTCAACATCAACACGACTGGCCACACGAGGCATGATGGAGGTAAGGGTTTCATGAGATTCCACTTCATGTCCATCATCCACATCCTCAACATGTGGATCATTAATGTGTGGTGGAAGGTATTCTTCTTCATATTGCATTTGTTGAGGTTCATCATCAATGATTGGACTTTCTTGTTCTTGCCCTTGATGATGATCTTGTTCTTGAGGATTATCATGAAGAGGAAATTGATCATCTTCTTGTACTTGGGCTAAGGGCATGTGTTGAACAATAGGAGTTTGTGGTGGTATGGGTGTTGACGTAGATTGATGATGTGTGAAATTTCCATCTTCTTCTTCATCATCATGAGGTTCTCGTTCCATTGGAAAAAGAGCACCAACTCCCATAGTAAAAATATCTTGAGAGGAATCTTCTTCACCTACATCACTTAGATCAACTTGCTACCCATGGGAGCCATTAAATTCATCAAACACCATGTCACAAGTTTCTACAACACATCCATTGGATTTGTTGTAGACTCTATAGGCGTGAGAGTTTGATCCATAGCCAACAAATATGCCCTCAATTGTTTTGGATTGAAATTTTCCTAACCGTTCTCTTTTGTTGAGGATGAAACATTTGCACCCAAATACATGAAAGTACTTGACATTTGGCCTGTTCCTAGTTAGGAGCTCATATGGAGTATGTCCCAATATAGTGCAGAGGAAGAGCCGGTTTGATGCATGTCATGCAGTGTTGACAGCTTCGGCCCAAAAACTATGTGGTGATTTGTATTCATCCAACATGGACCTTGCCATCTCTACAAGTGTATGGTTCTTCCTTTTGGCTACACCATTTTGCTGAGGAGTGTATGGAGCTGAATATTGATGCTCAATCCCTTCATCACTAAGGAATTCTTCCAAGGTATAGTTCTTGAACTCAGAGCCATTGTCACTTCTTATTGCCAAGATTTCTTTGTCAAACTTGCGTTGTGCTTGCTTGGCAAAATCAATGAAGGTGATCTTCGTCTCGTCCTTGGACTTGAGGAAGAACACCCATGTATATCTTGAGTAATCATCAACAATGACAAGTCCACACTTTTTCCCACCAAGAATATCCCATGAAGGAGGCCCAAAAAGAACCACCTGAAGGAGCTCGAGGGGCCTTGAAGTAGATACTATGTTCTTGGGTGGGTGCTTTGATTGATGTTGCTTCCCGGCTATGCATGCACTACACACACGATCTTTCTCAAAGGAGACATTGGTTAGTCCAAGGATGTGATTCCCCTTTAAGAGATCTTGAAGATTTCTCATGCCGACATGGGCAAGCTGGCGATGCCATAGCCACCCCTTGTCGGCCTTGGCCATTAGAAAAGTTGCATAGAAAGTGCTCTCTTTCGAGAAATCAACCGTGTAAAGGTTGCCATCCAACTCTCTAACAAAGGCCACTTCGAGAGTATCTCTCTTAAAGACTTTCACATCCGTTAGTCCAAAGAGTGTATCATAACCAATAGAAGCCAATTGGTGAACAGAAAGCAAATGGTATTTAAGGGATTGGACAAGCATGACATTTGCAAGAGACATGTCATTCGTGATAGCCACTTTGCCCAACCCGAGTACCTATCCTTTTGAACCTCCACCAAACATAATGCTCATGAACAGTTGAATAGCTTCCATGAAATCATAGAGCAATTTGCTATCTCCGGTCATATGATTGGTACAACCACTGTCAATCACCCGTTTTACTCCATCGGAGAAGGCAACCTACACACAATTATGACTTGGTTAGAGGCACCCATTTTGCAATGGGACCTCTCAAGTTAGTCACAAGGGTCTTAGGGACCGAAATAGCATAGAACTAGAATGCATTTCGAGGACCAACAAATTCTGCATAAACTTCTCCATCCTTAGTCTTACGAAGTACATAGGATGGAGGCATGAACTCTTTCGGCTTGTTGAGAGTGGGCATGCCCCTTGTGGCCTTCCCACTAACACCCTTACCTTTCTCCTTGTGCCCTTCTTGCACAGATGTTTCCTTTAGAGGAGTTGTGCACTTTTGAGAGGACGTCTTCTTCTTGCTTGTGCTTGGGTCAAACCCAAGTCCCTCCTTGGCAAACACCTCATTGTGTTGGCTCAATATCTCATTAAGGTTCTTTTGCCTTTGAGCACATGTCATGATACCTTTCTTGATTTGAGCCTTGAGAAAGCGATTTTCCTCAAGAATAGATGCTAGATCACTACTAGAGTTAGTAGTACAAGCATCAACATTGATAATCGGAGGGGAGTAAGCCTTGGCTAGAGTTTCAAGATAAGTAAGTTTGAGCGTCTCAAAACTCTTTGTAAGAAGGGTGAGCTCTTCTTCCTTAGTCTTGAGAGACATAGATCGAAGCTCACAATCCTTAGAGAGAGAAGCATGAGACTTCACAAGCTTACTTTTATCATTCGTCAACTCTTCGCAAGAGTCAATAGCCTTTTTCAAGGAGGCAAGATCATTAGTATGAACACCAATATTTGCACCAATTTTTAAACATAGTTCATCATTTCGTGCTTCCTCATATTGGACTTTCCGCTCAAGGATTTCACATTTTTCCTTTTCCTCGGTGACGAGGGTTTCGAGTTCCTTAATGGTGATGGTGTGCTTACTCACCATCTCCATAAGCATGCGAAACATAGTGTGCTTCTTTCCTTTGAGGGAACACATGAACTTATTAAGTTTAGCAAGCATAGGGTCATCTAGATCATCATCCTCATAACTATCCTCCGCATCAAGATACTCATCACTAGGAGTAGAAGGAGTGAAAAGAGTAGGATTTGATCGTAGAGTTACCTTGACCTTGTCAGGAGAGCATTGGTCCTTTCCATCTTCTACCACAGCCTTTGCCATTAGGCACTTGTGAGCATTGCCTTTTAGTCTTTCATGTAGTTGTAGGTGACCACATCACCACTCTTTTTTACTAACCTCAAGGTGTTTTGAGAGTCTTGAGCAACTCCGGCAACACCACTAACATCATCCGGATCAGATTCTTCTTGAGCAACCATTGCTTTCCCATCTCTCTTCTTGATCTTGGAGTTCAAAGGATTTGGCAACTTCTTCTTGGGAAAGGTCTTGGGAAACCTTGCTTTATCTTCTCTCTTCACATAAGGGCACTCATTTGAGAAGTGGTTGGTTTCTTCACAGTTGTAGCATTTTCTTACTTTCTTCTTTTGAAATCTTCCCTTGAATTTTCCCGCACTAAACTTCTTGACAAAAAGAGCCATGTCTTCATATGAAGGGCCCTCATCGGATTCAATCTCATCACCATCTTCATCATCATCATCATCTTCTTCTTCTTCACTTTGCTCATCTTCACATACATGCTTGACCTTCAATGCAAGATTGATCTTTGATGATGGAGTACCATGCATGGCAAGATGTTTTGTGGCATTAGTCTTTGACTCTTCAAATAGTTGTAAGGTGGATATGATGTCATCTGTAGTCACTTACTTGAAGGCATGGTGTTGTCTTATGTCCCACACCATTTGATGGTGATATGGGGCAAGAGCATGAAGCAACTTATCCACAAGGAATCGCTTAGTCATATTGAATCCATCTTGTGTCTTGTCACACTCACATGACTCAATGTCGGCAGTGAGAGTCATGAGATGCTCAAGGAGTTGATTTGGGGTTTCATCTTTCTCCATACAATTTTTTTGCAATTGTCCCTTGGCAATTTCATATTTAGCACTCTAGAGGGTAGAGGTGCCAGTCTTGGATCTTATAATACTTTCCCATAGTTCCTTGGCACTTGTGATGTGTATGAACGGTCTCCTTTGCTTGTCATCCATACCTCTCCTTATACACATGATTGCAGTGTCATTGAGATTCTTGTCATAAATTTCTCTTGGTGTAGGGTTCTTTGGCTCAACCACATGATAACCATACTCCATGATCTCCAACATCTCATCGTTTCCATGTCGAAGATGATCCTGCATAGCAACTCTCCACAAAGCAAAAACGGAAGTGGCACTAAGTAAAGGAGGTTTTCCTTGAGGATTATATCTTGGTTTGTCAACCTGAGGTCTTTCATAAAGCCAAGGAACACTAGCGTGTTCATTGCTAGGAGGTTGTTGACCAAGTGACGGAGCAGGAACAGTTGGCCTCGAAGCCGCCCCACCCGAGAGTTGTGCAAGCACCGTGGACAATGTGGCTAATATCATTTGGACCAAGGACTCAAGAGAAGCATCATGCTCCTATTTTTGCTTAGCAAGGGCCCGTTCCAGATCCTCAGACGTAAAGGTCTTGACTTCAGAAGAAGCCTCACCTTTATCCATCAGATCTGCAACAAGGGGAGTCCCATCCGGGTTCATCTCGCTCTAGGGCGGTTAAGCCACAAGAATGGAGCATGAGGCTCTGATACCAATTGAAAGGATCAAGATGGACCTAGAGGGGGGGTGAATAGGTACAATTACAAATTTTAATTATTACTTAGCAATTTTAGGCAATAATGCGGAATATGAAGGTGAGCCTAACAATTGCAAGTGAGTACTAAGTACTAAGCAAGTAACACAAGCACATAAGTAAGCAAGCACAATATGATGTAAGTAAGTGCTAAGAGACAAGTAACCACAAGTAGAGAGTTAGGGTTAGGAATAACCGCAACTCCGGGAGACGAGGATGTATGCCGATGTTCACTTCCTTGGAGGGAAGCTAGTCACGGTTAGAGAGGTGGATGTTACCACGAAGGCACACCAACGCCACGAAGGCTCACCCTATTCTCCCTTTGAGACAACACCACTGAGGCGTTTCTCAACCACTAGTGGTAGACCTTGGGGTGGTCTCCAAACCCTCACAAACCTTTCTGGGGGTAATCAGAAAGGTTGATTCCTCTCTGAAAGACTCCTACCGCCTAGGAGTCTCCAACCTCCAAGAGTAATAAGAACGTTGGGGAAAAGCTCAAGACTTACTCAAATCACAAATTCCTTTGGTGCAAAGAAGGGGAAGGAGTGGATCTATCACTTGATCGAAGAACTTCTCTCAAATGTTCCTAAATCACTTAGGGATCTAGGATTTGATGTAGGGGATTGAGAGAGAGAGAGTGAAGAGTGTTCTTGGCAAGCTCAAAGTGAATGGTCAACCTCATCCTGTGGAAGGGAGAGGTAAATATATAGTAGGTGTGGAAAATTGACAGTTTGGGTCACTTAAGTGCACATGATAGGTCGGACGTCCGGACAACATCGGATGTCCGGTGGCACAAATAAGTCCGGACATCCGACAGTGAACGGTCGTCCGGCCACTAGGAATACATGAGCCACGAATCAGTACACATGATACAGACATCCGAGACATGTCGGTCGTCCGGCGCCCGGACGACCGGAGAAGCCTGGAAATCCATAAATATGGTTCTGTGGTGAAAGAACTGGACGTCCGAGACCTGCCAGCCGTTCGGAGGTCGGACGTCCGGAGATTTCTGGAAATCCGTAGATAACTTTCTGTAAAGGGAACATCGGACGACCGGAGAGAGCTGGACGTCCGGACAGCTGAGAGGGACCGGACGTCCGTAGAGTACCGGACGACCGGAGAGAAAAACATAAGTTGTGGGTTTTGAGGAAGTCTTTCACTAGATCCAACGATCCCCTCTTAATAGTGTGGGATCCCTATACTCAAGAACAAACCATAAACAAAGCCAAGGCTAGTGTCTTGTATCTCCATTCTTGAGTTATATGCATTTGTCCCTAGTCATGATCCACACACGGTCTTTGAGACATAATCCTGAGATATACTTGATAAATATGATTAGTCCCAACATACATGTTGTCATCAACATCAAAATATGATTAAGGGCATGATTGCACTTTCAAGCGTGACGTCGCAAAAGCCCGTTCCGCGTTTTATCAAAAACAGGCCCGCAAACATCAAAGCAGAGAAGTGCGGGCCAAGACTTATAATGTTGGTGAACTCATTCTACGCTTTCTAGAGAAGAAAAAGGACAAACTCAAGCCCAAGTGGGATGGTCCCTTCATAATTGATGAAGTTCTCACTGGAGGAGCGTACCGCCTGCTTGATGCATTAGATAATCGCCTAAAGTCGAACCCATGGAACATGGCCATACTCCGAATATTCTATGCCCAGTGCCGAACTCTTTATTCGTCTCCTTCTCCCTTTTGTTTCCATTATTTTTTCCTCTGTTTTCCCTTTTCCTTTTTTAGCCTTAAAGCTTTCGTGTGCCTAAACCGTGCACCTACAACGTACACATCCCCAAATATGTAAGTCCATTATACCTGGGGGCTTCTTGTATAGAAGCTTATTATTATTTTCCGAGCGTTAAGCTCACCACATACGTGTCATTTCCTCGTATGTACCTTTACTTCACCATTTTATGCATCGATATGACTTAAGTTTTGGCCAAGTTGGGTTGCCTGGCTCCCGTGATTATGCCCTACATTCCCGTTAGTTCGGCTAGGGCATAAAGGGAGCACCTCTGTGATTGTTACTACCGGGTCATCCGGATGTGTTCCTCAGACTAGGTGAAGCCGAAAGCTAGCATTCTTAAGGGAATATTCGGTCGGTGGACTAAAGATGTTTTTTACTCATTATACAATGAACCCCCAGATGTTATGTATGCTGCGATTTTTCAATCGTAGTTCGGGCATGCACGTTAACGCATGCTCACCCAGGGAAAGGGACTGTTAACGGAACCATTCTCTCTGGAAGATGTTTCTTACAATCACAATGTAATATAACATAGCTAGCCGGATACACCTTGTCTGTTCAAGCAACTATGACCCCTACGCCTGGTTTCCACACATACCCCGGTTTATTTTGCCGCTCAGGTATTCCGAAACACTCCGCACCTTCGGGTCTAGAGGTCGAAGCGAAAAGGTCTGCCATGACAATTGTTTTACAATCCGGCTAGGGACAAATATGTCAAGGAAAGTACATAGTCACTTGGACTAAAAAAATTCCTCTTCTATGCCGTCCAACAGGTTGTCTAGCTTGCAATCCTGTTGAAAATATTTTGCGGCTACTTTTACCTGGTCATATACCAAACTAACGGGAATTTCTTTTCCATCTGACCCTAAATGTCCAACCCGGGCCATATGATTCGGATCAAGCTTGGTATACTGTGTTTTCACCATGGCCCAGGCCTCTGGTGCACCTTCCCGGCAGGTTGATATTTTCCATAATCGGAAACACCGCTGTGCTCCCTTAAATAGTTGTACAAGCTCCTCCATACTTCCTGGAGGGGGGCGGATGGCCATAAGGCCTTGGCAACATTTCACATCGCCCGCCGAGCTCGCTCGTGCATTTGCGACAGCTCTTATAGCAGATCGCCCGAAGATCCGGACATCTCCCCTTCGGGACGGACAGTCAGCATACCTACAGACATAACTTTGTCAGTTCTTTTCCTCGCCGAATTATGCGGAGGTAAGTTTGTCCACATACTAAATATGCCGCCTCGCAGCCTCTTATTTTCCTTCATGAAGTCAGCCAGCTGTGCCCGCACATCTTTTAGTTCTTCGCCCAGCTGGGTGTTGGAATCTTGGAGTTTGTTTTTCTCCTCCCTAACCTTTGTAAGTATACGTTCGCCCGCGGCCCGTTGCCTTTTGGCTTCTTGTTCACCCGCTTGTGGGATTTCCAGTGCCTCTCCCGGATGATCAAGATACACATGTGTGTTGGCATTGCTGGTATATAATTCCATTTTTCTCGATGGAGGGACACATTACCAGGTGATGCCTTCTTGGATTTCTCCAATTCGGCTGTCGCAAAGGCTAGCTGGGTCCGACACTTTTCCAGCTCTTGAGACAACAGGTTGTTCTTCTCCATAAGCACCTAGTTTTACAATAATCCTTAAATCAGCTGAATCAACTGCATCAAGGCTCGGGGGCTACTTGTATATAATTATCAGGTTTATACAATGTGAGCTCACCCGCATATCTTTCAAATATTGATCTGTGGATCTGGCAAGCCCGTCTCGAGCAGCTCGGATGTATGCATTAGCCGAGCTGAAGAAGGCATTGAATGCCTCTTTTGTAAAGCCGGGGTTGCAAAGAGCAGCCCTCTGGTGCCGATGGTTCATGGCGCTCTCCACTTCTGAGTTTGTGACGGACACACCATCTGAATCCTCTGCCAAAGGACAATCCAGCGGCACTCCTGTATCAGTGTAACGTCCCGGATCCGATGCGCCAGGTGTCTACCAGTTATTCGCCGTTGTCGCCATGTCATTCGCTTGCGTGTTACATTTTGTCATGTCATCATGTGCATTTCATTTTGCATACGTGTTCGTCTCTTGCATCCGAGCTTTTTCCCCGTTGTCCGTTTTGCAATCCAACACTCCTATGCTCTCCGGTGTTCCCCTTTCGTCTCTCATTGTGTGCGGGTATTAAACTTTCTCGGAATGGCCCGAGGTTTGCCAAGCGGCCTTGGTATAGCACCGGTAGACTGCCTGTCAAGTTTCGTGTCATTTGGAGGTCGTTTGATACTCCAACGGTTAACCGGGCAACCGTAAAGCCTCCTTCTCTTTGCAGCCCAACACCCCTCCAAACTGGCCCAAAACCCATCTAACGCCTCTCCATGCTCTCGGTCATTCGATCACGATCGCGTGGCCGAAAACCGCTCCTCATTTGGACTCTCCTAGCTCCCTCTACCTATAAATATGTGGCCTCCCCCGAAAATCCGCGCAGATCAAACCCTACCCTAATTTCCCTCCGCCGCCGGACATGTCCATCTCGTCGTCGGACGCGTCCGCCGCCGCTTGCAGCCAATTAGGAGGCGCCACGTCACCCCGCCGGTCTCCTCTCTCTCCTCCCCGCCGCCAGGCCCGCTCGGCCCACCCACGGCCTGCTTGCCCCACCCGCGGCCCGCTCGCCC
>NC_041385.1:665921256-665925841 GCF_002162155.2 Triticum dicoccoides | reverse complement strand
CCGCCGCCGTCGCGGGCGCGCCGCCTCGTCCCGGCCTCGCCAGCCTCCGGCCGCGCGTCATTCGCCGCCTCCCCGCCGCGGATCCGGTCGGGCCAGACCGGATCCAGCCATCCCCGGCGCCCCTCCGTCCTCCCGTGCCTGCTCCGTCCTCCTCCTCGCCGGAGTTCGCCGCAACCTCGCCGGAGCTTCGCCGGATCTGGAGGTGGACCAGATCCACCAATGCATCCATCCAAACGCCCTCGTCCCCGTCCTGTACCGCGCCGTCCCGGATCCCTCCGTCCCGGGTTGACTTTTCCCGGAGGTAAAAACGTCCAAGTCCCCAGATTTCCAGTATTTTCATGCCATGTTCATCGCATCGTGTCTCTGCATTCGTAGCTCCGTTTGTGCATATAATATGTCAAATTGTTCGCCTCAATGAGTACATCATTTCGTTCCATTGCATCATATTCATTTGAGGTCATCTTGATGCCTGAATCATCGTTGTAAGAGTGCTTCATAATGTTTTTTGCTGTCTGTTAACAGAACGAGCTCTTTTATCATTTTTGCCATGATTCATGTGTGCACCCTATGAGGTTGATGTCTACATGTGTTTTGAACTATGCCATGTCTTCTTTATAGAGGTGCTTACCATCTATTTTTTTGATCAATGTGGTGACTAGCACAAGCATGCAAACTAGGCATCGTGATGTTACTGATTTTAGTCCCTGTTCTGCTGTTATTTTGATGCCATGTAAACATGATGCTACAGAGAGATTTATGCATATTTTTAGATACTTCAGTAAGGGTGTTTTGAACATATGGTTTTGCTATATCCATTCATGCCCCTGTTGGCAATTATGGAGTAGTCTAGCATGTCATTTGAGTGCTCTACTTTTGCTTCAAAATGTTTCCTGTCAGATTGTTTACATGTTATTCAATTTGGCCAAGGTTAGAATA
The DNA here is from genome assembly GCF_002162155.2 of Triticum dicoccoides. Classification (NCBI taxonomy): domain Eukaryota; kingdom Viridiplantae; phylum Streptophyta; class Magnoliopsida; order Poales; family Poaceae; genus Triticum; species Triticum dicoccoides. The sequence goes on along the minus strand of NC_041385.1, from coordinate 665,924,905 downwards.
GTTGATCCTTGCATGCTATGAACTTGTTCTTGACTTGGTTTGGTTCACAAACATGCCTTCTTGATGATGCTATGCTTATCTTGTCATGCAATGACTTGTGGAGAGTGATTCAAGCTTGTTAAGTAGTGTACTTGATGTTGCTGTTTTGCTAGGCTGAATCTGTTATTTCGTGATGCTATATAAACATGTTGCCACTAATCATTCTATGCATAATCTGGAGATGTTCTATAAACATGTTTTGTTCTACATGTCATGCTATATCCATCCATGCCCCTGGTAGAATTTATAGCTTACTGTAGCTAGTTGTTTCCTTGCTCCAAAGTTGCTTCATAATGTTGCTGTCAGCCTGTTAACATTAAGTTCACTTGTTTCCATGTGTTTTGCTAGTGTTCCATGCATCCTATGACCTTGCTCTTGCCATGCTTAGCTTCACAAATATGTATTCTTACTGTTGGTTGCCTTGCCGTGCCATGTATTGCTCTGTGGTGAGTGGTACAAACTTATCTACATGCCTTTATAATTCTGTTTCTGCCATGTTTGAATCTGTAATATAACTTGCCATGTTTACGTGGGTGCCATCATATTTTCTGGTCCTTTTTGGCTTATGGTGAGTAAGGGACTTTTGATCTATACATTTAGTAGATGCATGCCATGCCTTTGTTTGCCATTATAAGTTCCTGTAACATGTTGTTTGATAGCTCTAAACATTGCAACCTGATGTTATTTGCTGCAAAGTCTGAAATTGTTATAACTTGCAATCTTACCATGTGTGTTTGAGTATGTTCTAGTGATTTCTGGAGATAGCTCAATGTTCATGTTTTGTTATGATTCACCTATACATCATGTCCATGCCTTTTGTTATTATGTTGGGGTCCTGTAGCATATTGTTTTGGTGCTTGCAATATGCCTAGTTGCTGTTTTGGACAGCTTGTCCTTTAAACTTGTTTCATGTGTATGTGTTGAACCGTTGCTCCGTTTTGAGTGTGCTCTATATGAAACTTGCTTAGTTTTGCATGTAGTTTCATATTATCATGTTGCATCCTTGTTTTGGTGTGTTTGATTGATGTTTGAGTGCATTTTGCATCAATGCCATGTTTAACTTGTGTTGCTCATATCTTCTAGACCGTAGCTCCGAACTAAATGATCTTTATATGTTATTTGACTAGAATCTCGTGTAGATCATCTTTGTGCATCTTAACTTGATGTTTAACAACTTGAACTTAAGGTTTATTCAGATCTGGACCAACTTCGAAATTTGCATATGAGGACTTACCGGAATCGTTATATGTTGGTCCCGGCCTCATTTAAACTTGCCTTGATGTGTTGCCCTTATTTGCATCATCTCTTGCCATGAGTGGCTTCATGTAGCTTTGTCATGCATCATGCTCTATTGTGCATCATGTCATGTTCATGTGTGATGTGTTTACCTTGTTGTGTGCTTCTTCTTGTTAGTTCCTGTTTCGTTGCGATCATGAGGATTCGTTCGTCTACGCTTGGTTCACCTTCGTGGATTCATCCGTTCGTCTTCTTCATGGACTCGTTCTTCTTCCTAGCGGGATTTCAGGCAAGATGACCGCTACCCTGGATCTCACTACTATCATTGCTATGCTAGTTGTTTCGTTCTATCGCTATGTTGCGCTACCTATCACCTGTTTATCAAGCCATCCCAAATTGCCCTGAACCTCTAACCTTTGACACCTTTCCTATGCAAACCATTGCTTGGCTATGTTACCGCTTTGCTCAGCCCTCTTATAGCGTTGCTAGTTGCAGGTGAAGTTGAAGATTTCTCCATGGTGGACATGATTTATGTCGGGATATCACAATATCTCTTATATTATTAATGCATCTATATACTTGGTAAAGGGTGGAAGACTCGGCCTTATGCCTAGTGTTTTGTTCCACTCTTGCCGCCCTAGTTTCCGTCATACCGGTGTTATGTTCCCGGATTTTGCGTTCCTTACGCGGTCGGGTGATTTATGGGACCCCCTTGACAGTTCGCTTTGAATAAAACTCCTCCAGCAAGGCCCAACCTTGGTTTTACCATTTGCCTCACCACCACCTACCCTTTCCCTTGGGTCGGCCAACCCAAGGGTCATCTTTATTTTAGCCCCCCCGGGCCAGTGCTTGTCTAAGTGTTGGTCCGAACTAGATCACCGTGCGGGGCCATCCCTTGGCAAATTGGGTTACGTCGGTTCCTGTACGCTTCGCTCATCCGGTGTGCCTTGAGAACGAGATATGTGCAGCTCCTATCGGGATTTGTCGGCGCATCGGGCGGCTTTGCTGGTCTTGTTTTACCATTGTCAAAATGTCTTGTAAATCGGGATTCCGAGTCTGATCGGGTCTTCCTGGGAGAAGGTCTATTCCTTCGTTGATCGCGAGAGCTTGTCATGGGCTAAGTTGGGACACCCCTGCAGGGTATAATCTTTCGAAAGCCGTGCTTGCGGTTATAGGAAGATGGGAATTTGTTAACGTCGGGTTGTAGATAACTTGACACCAGATCCGAATTAAAACGCATCAACCGCGTGTGTAGCCCTGATGGTCTCTTTTCGGCGGAGTCCGGAAAGTGAACACGGTCTTTGGGTTATGTTTGACGTAAGTAGGAGTTCAGGATCACTTCTTGATCTTTGCTAGTTCATGACCGTTCCGCTTGCTCTCTTCTCGCTCTTATTTGCGTATGTTAGCCACCATATATGCTTAGTCGCTGCTGCAGCCTCACCACTTTACCCCTTCCTTTCCTATTAAGCTTTGCTAGTCTTGATACCCATGGTAATGGGATTGCTGAGTCCTCGTGGCTCACAGATTACTACAACAACAGTTGCAGGTACAGGTTATGCGATGATCCTGACGCGAGAGCGATGCTTGCTTGCGTTGAGTTCTTCTTCTACTTCTTCGATCAGGGGATAGGTTCCAGGTCGGCAGCCTGGGCTAGCAGGGTGGATGTCGTTTGAGTTTCTGTTTGTGTTTCATCCGTAGTCGGATGATGATCTTATGTATGATGATGTTGTATTCATGTGGCATTGTATGCCTTATGTATGTATCCCCATCTATTATGTAATGTTGATGTAATGATATCCACCTTGCAAAAGCGTTTCAATATGTGGGTCTATCCTTGGTGGGACTTCGAGTTCCTTTTGGATAGGGTCACATATTGGGCGTGATAAGTTGGTATCAGAGCCTCGACCGACCTTAGGAGCCCCCCTTGATTGATCGTGTAGTTTGGCCGATGTTGAGTCTAGAAGAAAACTATTTTTGGAGTCTAGTTATATCGGAGAGTAGGAATTCTTTTTACTCCTCATCCCCTTCGTCGCTCTGGTAAGGAATCTTGACCTAGGTGTTTTGAATTACTCCTCTTCCCTTTCAAACTTTCTTTAGGTTCACGCAGTTGGTTTTCCAGTAGTTGTTCCACATCTCTTTTTACCCGGTGCATTTCTCGTCAAGTTGACTCGAGCCTCTGCATCTTTGAGTTCAATCCTCAGTTGTTTTCTTTCCCACCCGCCCACCCTGTTCTTCTTCTCGGAACCAGAGTCCATAATCGAGTATCCATCCTGCTCGTGCAAAATCTTTGCTTTCTTTCCTCAATGATTTCAACCGGTGTTTTCTCTTCAAGTTATTCGTCGATTTCCCCTTCCAAGTTGCTTTTGTTTTCCCG
>NC_041385.1:665918218-665920881 GCF_002162155.2 Triticum dicoccoides | reverse complement strand
CCGCCCTCCCACCCTTTTCTTCCCGGAGTATGACTCTCTCTCGACCATCTATTTCACTCGTGCGTAGCCTCTTCAGTGTTCCCTCAATTATCTCAACCGGTGAATTCTCGTCTTGTTCGTCATTCTTCATCTCTTTATCTTCTCCGGTGGATTCAATTCTAATTTTGGTAGTTATTTCATTCTTTTCCTTGGATCAAGTGTTTTTCCCTGCTCGTTCGCCTCTCGCCAGTTCATCCTTCCGGAGTGCTCAAGACATCTCAGGAGATTCGTCTGTGTTCCAATTAATTCGAGGTTGTCACCTCATTCAAATATTTCAATTGTTCCGGTGCATCATCTACCTCTTCAACAATCCTTTTCAACAGTGTTATCTCTTGAGTGAGCCCTAACCCACAGGTCTTTTTCCAGGATCTTACCTGACTCTTCTAATTCGCCCGGAGTATTCTCAAATCCTCTCTGAAGTTTGACGTAAGAATGAATTCATCAGTCAGATGCCTCTCCAAGATCGCTTTCAAATTCTTTTCATTGTTGGCTCAACCTCTTTGCTTTCCGTTCTCCCGGAGTATCTCAATAATTTCAGTGGTGTTTCTCGTCGATCGCAGAAGAGTTTTTTCCTCTAAATCTAGCCCGTTCTCTCGAAGATTCATCATTCTAGCTTCTTGTTATCCTCGAGAATTATTCCATTTGTCAGATATTCTTTTCATCCATCCGGAGTATGTCAGGAGTTGTTTTCCTGTTTCTTTTCACCAGAGGCCATTATTCCAGTTATCGTTCTCTATTTATCCCGGTGCCTCGTTCAAGTGTTCTTTAATCAGCTCAAGTTCTTCCCGTTCTCTTGCATCTAAATCCCCTCTAGCATATTTGTTCTTCTAATTCTTCCCGGTGATTCAGTCTCTTTCATCGGTCATTTTTCGAATTCTTACGGGGGTTCGTTCAAGATTCTTTTTCTTTGATTATCATATCAATCGATTCGTTCTTTCAATCCTACCGGTGGTTCATGAAGACTTTCTCAATTTTTGTGCTATCCCTTCTCAATCCTTTTCAAGAAGAATAAGTAGTATGCAAAATCCATTGTTTGTCATCAATTTAATTTGATGAAGGATAAGCATACAATAAATCTTATTCTTATTTCATCCAAGTGATTAATCCCTTCCTTTGGAGTTTATTCTTGATTAATAAATTCTAATTCCAAGTGTTCTCCATCTTTGCTTTCCGGAGTTCAAGTTTCATTGGCCATCTCGTCAGAACCCCCATCGGAATCATCGCAATGCTCATCTTATTCTTTCATCCTTCAATTCTATCTCATCATCCTTTTGTTACCAGAGTTCTTCATGGTGGTTCTTCTTGATTTAATTCATCCTTCAAGTATTCATCAAGATTCTTGTCGGTGGAGTTCAAGTATCTTTCTTCTCGCATCCCAAAGTGTAATTAATCCTCCGTATTCTTTTGAAGTGTAGTTTTGCATTTCTTCGTTCTTCTCAGCTATCCAATCATTTCCGTTTGTGGCCGGTTATCACCTTATGGTTTTGAGATGTTATCTATAAGTCCACATCAAGCTTATTCTTTCATTGTTGATTCTCTCAATAACTCCATTCAATCCTTCTAAATTCTTTTCATTCAATTCTATTTCAATTCTTCCGGAGGCATTGCATTGTTCATCTCGTCAAGTGTCATCCCGTCTTGCGTAGTTCATGTTCTATTCCTCCATGTTTCAGCTGGAGTGCTGCCTAAATCCTTTTCGGTCTTATTCGTCTCTTATCTCGTTCTAACCAGAGTTGTTTCATAGTCTATCTGATTCCGAGAGTTTTTCGATTCTCGTCATTCTCGTCGTTCCTCTCTTCTTCTCGAGTGCTCTCGATTATTTGCTTCTTCTCTTGAGTTCTTGTTTCACCTCATCCCTTTTCCCTTCCGTCTCGGTCCTAAGATCTCGGGACGAGATCTCTTGTTAGTGGAGGAGTGTTGTAACGCCCCGGATCTGATGCGCCAGGTGTCTGCCAGTTATTCGCCGTTGTCACCATGTCATTCTCTTGCGTGTTGCATTTTGTCATGTCATCATGTGCATTTCATTTTGCATACGTGTTCGTCTCTTGCATCCGAGCTTTTTCCCCGTTGTCCGTTTTGCAATCCGGCACTCCTATGCCCTCCGGCGTTCCCCTTTCGTCTCTAGTTGTGTGTGGGTATTAAACTTTCTCGGAATGGCCCGAGATTTTCCAAGCGGCCTTGGTATAGCACCGGTAGACCGTCTGTCAAGTTTCGTGTCATTTGGAGGTCGTTTGATACTCCAACGGTTAACCGGGTAACCGTAAAGCCTCCTTCTCTTTGCAGCCCAACACCCCTCCAAACTGGCCCAAAACCCATCTAACTCCCCTCCATGCTCTCGGTCGTTCGATCACGATCGCCTGGCCGAAAACCGCTCCTCATTTGGACTCTCCTAGCTCCCTCTACCTATAAATATGTGGCCTCCCTTGAAAATCCGCGTAGATCAAACCCTACCCTAATTTCCCTCTGCGCCGCCGGACATGTCCATCTCGTCGCCGGACGCATCCGCCGCCGCTTGCAGCCAATTAGGAGGCGCCACGTCACCCCGCCGGTCTCCTCTCTATCCTCCCCGCCGCCGGGCCCGCTCGGCCCACCCGCGGCCCGCCCCGGGGCCCGACCGGGCCGCC
>NC_041385.1:665893722-665917612 GCF_002162155.2 Triticum dicoccoides | reverse complement strand
CGGCCTCGCCGGCCTCCGGCCGCGCGCCATTCGCCGCCTCCCCGCCGCAGATCCGGTCGGGCCAGACCGGATCCAGCCATCCCCGGCGCCCCTCCGTCCTCCCGTGCCTGCTCCGGCCTCCTCCTCGCCGGAGTTCGCCGCCACCTCGCCGGAGCTTCGCCGGATCTGGAGGTGGACCAGATCCACCAATGCATCCATCCAAACACCCTCGTCCCCGTCCTGTACCGCGCCGTCCCGGATCCCTCCGTCCCGGTTGACTTTTCCCGGAGGTAAAAACGTCCAAGTCCCCAGATTTCCAGTATTTTCATGCCATGTTCATCGCATCGTATCTCCGTATCCGTAGTTCCATTTTGCGCGTGTAATATGTCAAATTGTTCGCCTCAACGAGTACATCATTTCGTTCCATTGCATCATATTCATTTGAGGTCATCTTGATGCCTGAATCATTGTTGTAAGAGTGCTTCATAATGTTTTCTGCTGTCTGTTAACAGAACGAGCTCTTTTGTCATTTTGCCATGATTGATGTGTGCACCCTATGAGGTTGATGTCTACATGTGTTTTGAACTATGCCATGTCTTCTTTCCAGAGGTGCTTACCATGTATTTTTGTGATCAATGTGGTGACTAGCACAAGCATGCAAACTAGGCATCGTGATGTTGCTGATTTTAGTCCCTGTTCTGATGTTATTTTGATGCCATGTAAACATGATGCTACAGAGAGATCCATGCATATTTTGAGATACTTCAGTAAGGGTGTTTTGAACATATGGTTTTTCTATATACATTCATGCCCCTGTTGGCAATTATGGAGTAGTCTAGCATGTCATTTGAGTGCTCTACTTTTGCTTCAAAATGTTTCCTGGCAGATTGTTTACATGTTATTCAATTTGGCCAAGGTTAGAATAGTTGATCCTTGCATGCTATGAACTTGTTCTTGACTTGGTTTGGTTCACAAACATGCCTTCTTGATGATGCTATGCTTATCTTGTCATGCAATGACTTGTGGTGAGTGATTCAAGCTTGTTAAGTAGTGTACTTGATGTTGCTGTTTTGCTAGGCTGAATCTGTTATTTCATGATGCTATATAAACATGTTGCTACTAATCATTCTATGCATAATCTGGAGATGTTCTATAAACATGTTTTGTTCTACATGTCATGCTATATCCATCCATACCCCTGGTAGCATTTATAGCTTGCTGTAGCTAGTTGTTTCCTTGCTCCAAAGTTGCTTCATAATGTTGCTGTCAGCCTGTTAACATTAAGTTCACTTGTTCCCATGTGTTTTGCTAGTGTTCCATGCACCCTATGACCTTGATCTTGCCATGCTTAGCTTCACAAATATGTCTGCATACTGTTGGTTGCTTTGCCGTGCCATGTATTGCTCTGTGGTGAGTGGTACAAGCTCATCTACATGCCTTCATAATTCTGTTTCTGCCATGTTTGAATCTGTAATATAACTTGCCATGTTTAGCCATCATATTTTCTGGTCCTTTCTGGCTTATGGTCAGTAAGGGACTTTTGATGTATGCATTTAGTAGATTCATGCCATGCCTTTGTTTGCCATTATAAGTTCCTGTAACATGTTGTTTGATAGCTCTAAACATTGCAACCTGATGTTATTTGCTGCAAAGTCTGAAATTGTTATAACTTGCAATCTTACCATGTGTGTTTGAGTATGTTCTAGTGATTTCTGGAGATAGCTCAGTGTTCATGTTTTGTTATGCTTCACCTTTACATCATGTCCATGCCTTTCGTTATTATGTTGGGGTCCTGTAGCATATTGTTTTGGTGCTTGCAATATGTTGAGTGTGCTCTATATGAAACTTGCTTAGTTTTGCATGTAGTTTCATATTATCATGTTGCATCCTTGTTTTGGTGTGTTTGCTTGATGTTTGAGTGCATTTTGCATCAATGCCATGTTTAACTTGTGTTGCTCATATCTTCTAGACCGTAGCTCCGAACTAAATGATCTTTATATGTAATTTGACTAGAATCTCGTGTAGATCATCTTTGTGCATCTTAACTTGATGTTTAACAACTTGAACATAAGGTTTATTCAGATCTGGACCAACTTCGAAATTTGCATATGAGGACTTACCGGAATCGTTATATGTTGTTCCCGGCCTCATTTAAACTTGCCTTGATGTGTTGCTCTTGTTTGCATCATCTCTTGCCACGAGTAGCTTCATGTAGCTTTGTCATGCATCATGCTCTATTGTGCATCATGTCATGTTCATGTGTGATGTGTTTACCTTGTTGTGTGCTTCTTCTTGTTAGTTCCTGTTTCATTGCGATTGTGAGGATTTGTTCGTCTACGCTTGGTTCACCTTCGTGGCTTCATCCGTTCGTCTTCTTCATGGACTCGTTCTTCTTCCTAGCAGGATTTCAGGCAAGATGACCGCTACCCTGGATCTCACTACTATCATTGCTATGCTAGTTGTTTCGTTCTATCGCTATGTTGCGCTACCTATCACCTGTTTATCAAGCCATCCCAAATTGCCCTGAACCTCTAACCTTTGACACCTTTCCTATGCAAACCATTGCTTGGCTATGTTACCGCTTTGCTCAGCCCTCTTATAGCGTTGCTAGTTGCAGGTGAAGTTGAAGATTTCTCCATGGTGGACATGATTTATGTCGGGATATCACAATATCTCTTATATTATTAATGCATCTATATACTTGGTAAAGGGTGGAAGACTCGGCCTTATGCCTAGTGTTTTGTTCCACTCTTGCCGCCCTAGTTTCCGTCATACCGGTGTTATGTTCCCGGATTTTGCGTTCCTTACGCGGTCGGGTGATTTATGGGACCCCCTTGACAGTTCGCTTTGAATAAAACTCCTCCAGCAAGGCCCAACCTTGGTTTTACCATTTGCCTCACCACCACCTACCCTTTCCCTTGGGTCGGCCAACCGAAGGGTCATCTTTATTTTAGCCCCCCCCCCAGGCTAGTGCTTGTCTAAGTGTTGGTCTGAACTAGAGCACCGTGCGGGGCCATCCCTTGGCAACTTGGGTTACGTCGGTTCCTGTACGCTTCGCTCATCCGGTGTGCCCTGAGAACAAGATATGTGCAGCTCCTATCGGGATTTGTCGGCGCATCGGGAGGCTTTGCTGGTCTTGTTTTACCATTGTCGAAATGTCTTGTAAACCGAGATTCCGAGTCTGATCGGGTCTTCCTGGGAGAAGGTCTATTCCTTCTTTGATCGCGAGAGCTTGTCATGGGCTAAGTTGGGACACCCCTGCAGGGTATAATCTTTCGAAAGCCATGCTTGCGGTTATAGGCAGATGGGAATTTGTTAACGTCCGGTTGTAGATAACTTGACACCAGATCCGAATTAAAACGCATCAACCGCGTGTGTAGCCGTGATGGTCTCTTTTCGGCGGAGTCCGGAAAGTGAACACGGTCTTTGGGTTATGTTTGACGTAAGTAGGAGTTCAGGATCACTTCTTGATCATTGCTAGTTCACGACCGTTCCGCTTGCTCTCTTGTAGCTCTTATTTGCGTATGTTAACCACCATATATGCTTAGTCGCTGCTGCAGCCTCACCACTATACCCCTTCCTTTCCTATTAAGCTTTGCTAGTCTTGATACCCATGGTAATGGGATTGCTGAGTCCTCGTGGCTCACAGATTACTACAACAACAGTTGCAGGTACAGGTTATGCGATGATCATGACGCGAGAGCGATGCTTGCTTGCGTTGAGTTCTTCTTCTGCTTCTTCGATCAGGGGATAGGTTCCAGGTCGGCAGCCTGGGCTAGCAGGGTGGATGTCGTTTGAGTTTCTGTTTGTGTTTCATCCGTAGTCAGATGATGATCTTATGTATGATGATGTTGTATTCATGTGGCATTGTATGCCTTATGTATGTATCCCCATCTATTATGTAATGTTGATGTAATGATATCCACCTTGCAAAAGCGTTTCAATATGCGGGTCTATCCTTGGTGGGACCTTCGAGTTCCTTTTGGATAGGGTCGCATATTGGGCGTGATAATCAGCCCTCGTCATTATGGCAGGGAGTGTGACTGGCAGGACTCTCAGACATAGTCCAGCAAACGCTCTTCCTGATAAGACACGAACGGATAATGTCACAGTTGGATGTGACCGACGGAGGGCATATTTATGAAGCCATACCTCTTTGATGACGGCTCCAATGTGTCTTTGCTTGCCTTCCTTCGAAATCTTGCCCGGTGCAGGCGCCGCTCTCTTTGGAGTCGCCTCTAGTGCGGGATGGCGCGCCGAGCGCCTCCCCTTTGGAGCACGAGATAGTGTGGTGGGTGATGCAGAATGAGGAAGCTCTTTCGGAGGAGATGTCTCCTGATTACTTACATGTGAGGCAGGGAGAAGGCCGGGATAGTCGGCAGTGATGGCCACTTCCGTGCCGTCATAGCTCGCCTGGTAGAACACCCCATCCTTGAGCGTTACGAATATTCCTGGATCCTCTTCGAATCCGGGGTCATGATCCCGGTTGTGGCCCTCTGGTTTTGGGGCAGGGCTGTGGAGCCCCTTAGTGATTTTCTGCCATTCCTGTTACAAATGGATGGATTAATGTCCATGGAAAGTGACTCGGGGAGTAGATTGAGTAGAGTAGTGGAAGTGGAATTCACCCAGCTAGGAGGATTATACATGTAAAATCCATCTCGGTGCTTAATACGAATGAAGTCCTCTTTCTCCCCTTTGTATAGTTTGGCCAGTATTTTGGCCAAAGTGGCGGGGGTGTCTGTACCCTTCCGACCGCAGCGGGAGGCATCATCTTCCCCATTATAGTGCCACATGGGAAGCCCTCTATATTGGAGTGGATGAACCCCTCGTACTATGAAAGTCGCCATTACCTTGACTATTGAAAATCCGGACTGGGCGAGCGTCTTTATCATGCTCATCAATTGACAGACTTCCACACTATCTTCCTCCTTGGGGCTCCGAGGGCACCAGTTGTGGCGTTTCTTTAACGAAACGCTTGAAAATTCAGGAAGACCCATTCGGACTGGGTCACAAAGGGCGATGTCCTCGATATATAACCATTGGCCACTCTTAGGATGCCTTCTTTGGCGTGCCAGACAGGTATCCGGTCCCGGCGATGCACCATACCTCGGCTCCGCCCACTTCAAATATTGATCCCTCTTGGCTACGAGGGACGAGGCAGAATAGTTTCCTCCATAATTCAAAATGGGCCTCACAACGCAGGAATAGCTCTCCAAGAGCAATGTAACCCGCGATGTGCAGGATAGAGGCAGGAGTGAAGTTGTGCAGTTGGAGGCCGTAATACTCCATGAGTCCTCGGAGGAACGGGTGGATTGGAAATCCAACGCCTCTCAACAAGTAGGGAATGAATCCCACTCATTCCCCCTGGATGGATTGGGGAAATTCTCCACCCGTGCCCCGTCGTTGAAGGAAGTAAATCCTGCCCGAACGGGGACTAGATCCACGGGGGGAAGACTGTGTCTGCAGCTTCACTCCCTGACTGTGGGATACAGAACATTTCTCCCAATCGCCTTTTCCGGGGCCGTGGGGACGGGAGGAAGAGCTGGGAGCGCTAGCCATGTTGGAATGGTTTCTCCTAGCAAGCTCTAAGGATTCCTCGCTTGGTGTGGAATGGATCTGAAGGTCCCAATCTCTTTAAATAGACGCCTTTCTTACATGGTCAGGGTGATATGTGTAAAAATACCCCGACTTCTCGTATTCGCTCGACACGTGGAAGCTGAAGTCGTGGAAGCCGATGGGTGCGACATTAAATGGAAAGCCGAATAGTGCTCTTTAAGTCAGGTACTTTGAAGTAATCGGAGGAGGAACCCGCCTTGCAATGTCGAAGACAATCTGCGCGCCGAACACATCGTCATTGAAAGACTGGTTCGGGGACTACCGAGGGAGTCCTAGATTAAGGGGTTCTCGGGCGTCCTACCTGTTGACATGGGCCGGACTGATGGGCGCTGAAGATACAAGACCGAAGATTCTCACCTATGCCCGGATGGGACTCTCCTTGGCTTGGAGGGCAAGCTTGGTGCCCGGGTATGAAGATTCCTTTCTCTGTAACTAACTTTGTACAATCCTAGTCCCCTCCGGTGTCTATATAAACTGGAGGGCTTAGTCCGTAGAGGCAATCATTATCATACAGGCTACACTTCTAGGGTCTTAGCTATTACGATCTCGTGGTAGATCAACTCTTGTAATACTCATATTCATCAAGATCAGTCAAGCAGGAAGTAGGGTATTACCTCCATAGAGAGGGCCCAAACCTGGGTAAACATCGTGTCCCCCGCCTCTTGTTACCATCAACCTGAGACGCACAGTTCGGGACCCCCTACCCGAGATCTGCCGGTTTTGACACCGACAGTCGCCCCTCATGATGCGCTTGGTGACGGCGCAGTTTCCGAGCATGTGCGTGGATGGCCTCACGCCGCTGTGTTGCTTGCAGGGGCATCGAGCATCTGCTCAAAGCTCATGGCGGGCTGCCATGTTGTCTTGCCGGTTTGCAGGTGCTTGGCGGCCGGCTCGTCCGCGGGCGCCTGCTCGGCGGCCGCAATGAGGCGGTTGTTGTAGCACTCGGCCGACTGATCAGCTTTGTGCTTGTTGTTCTACTGGTTGTGCTGCTGCCGGCTATTCTCGCCGACTGGCTTGGGAGGGGGAACCAACTTGGCCTTGCCGGCTTCGTCCAGCGCCACCTGGATGTTCATGGCGGAGTCGACGTTGGTGTACTTGTCCGCCGTCACCATGAGCGTGACCATGGTGGTCGGCTCGGAGCGTAGGAGCTTGTGCTTGAGGAGGGTGCCGTCTCGGCACCCCTTGACGAAGTTCTGGATTGCCTGAATCTCGGCACGCCCTCGCAGCTGTTCGGAGCTCGGTCCAGCATACGAGGTACTCGCGGACAGTTTCCGTCGGCCCCTGCGCGCACATGGCGAGCTGGATGGGTTGACCGGGTCACTTGTAGGTGCCGATGAAGTTGCGCACGAAGGCCTGCTCGAAGTCCACCCACGCGTTGATGCTGCCAGCCGGCAGGCTATTCAACTACGTGTGTGCTAAACCCTAGAGGATGAGCAGAGCGTAGCGCCCAGGGAGGCGGCGATTGCCACCCACGATGACGATTGTGGTGGTGTAGTCGATGAGCCAGTCCTCCAGCTTGACGGTGCCGTTGTACTTGCTGGTGTCACGGGGAAGCGTGAACCCTTTGGCGAAGGGCTCATCCCGGATGCATGGGATGAAACAAGCCAGCCCGACTACGTTGTTCTCCTCAAGCTCCAAGGAGAGAGCGAGTCGGTCGAGGCGGTGACGAGAGTTGGTGTCGTTGATGGCGCGTGGGCTTAGCCGGTTAGTGATCGCACCACGGGGGATCGGGTCGGCTGAGGCCGAGCGATGGTCGGGTCATGGGGCAGGGTTTTGCTGGCGTCGATCTTCTGGAGCTGGCTCGTCAGTCAGGGCGCCGGTGGTCGTCGGAGCTCGGTTGCGTCGGGTCCGGGTGCGGCCGGAGTGGGCTTCACCAGGTGGTGAGGACGCCGTGTTCCGCTGTTCCTCAGGGTCATTGGCATGGAGCAAGCTGGATCCCGCGGACTTGTTGAGATGGTTGAGGCGGTCCTGCTGCATGTTGGCCGCGTCAAGGAGGTCACTCACCTGCATCATGCGGTCCTTCAGATCCTCGCCCTGAAGCTGGTCTAGGTCGGTTGCGGCCGCCTGGGTGGCTCGCATGTTCTTCGCGGGGGTTTCGTAGACGGGGGGAATCACGCCAAGGGCACGGCCGATGGCGCCACCCTGGGTCCGCACATCGGTGACCCGGCTTGGCTCGGCGGCGGCAGGTGTGAACCCGTAGGCGGCCTCGTGCTCCCGCTGGGCGGAGACCAAGCGGCACTGCGTGGCACCGAGCATCTCAGTCTGGTCTAGCAGGCGCTGGCGATCCTGCTCCAACCGGGCCTAGACTTTGGCGGTGTTGGAGGCGTCCACGTCGATGGTGATGGGGATGCGGAGACTCTGCATCGTGGCGCGCAGCGGGTCCAGCGCGCGGGCACGGTCCTGCTACGTCCCTGGCTTTGGCGGCCTTCCTTGCCGCGCTGGACAAAGAAGAGGTGTCGGTGTCTGTGGCGAATACCTCCACCCAAATGCAGAGGTCCATCGCCCCGGCGGAAACACCATCGCTAAGGGGAATGGGGGAGTCGATGATGTCAAACACCCCTCTGGGTACTCATCGACCGCGGGCACATCGGAGATGCGCAACACGGCGAAAGGGGCGGAAAGCATGTCGATGACGTCATTGAGGGAGTCCTGGATTAGGGGGTCCTCAGACAGCCGGACTATATGCATATGCCGGACGTTGGGGTATGAAGACACAAGATAGAAAACTTCATCTCGTGTCCGGATGGGACTCTCCTTTGCGTGGAAGGCAAGCTTGGCGATTCGGATATGAAGATCCCTTTCTCTGTAACCGACTCTGTGTAACCCTAGCCCCCTCCGGTGTCTATATAAGTCGGAGGGTTTAGTCTGTAGGACAACAACAATCACAATCATAGGCTAGCTTCTAGGGTTTAGCCTCTACGATCTCGTGGTAGATCAACTCTTGTAATACTCATTATCATCAAGATCAATCAAGCAGGAAGTAGGGTATTACCTCCATCGAGAGGGCCCGATCCTGGGTAAACATTGTGTCCCCCCTCCTGTTACCATTAGCCTTAGACGCACAGTTCGGGACCCCCTACCGGAGATCCACCGGTTTTGACACCGACATTGGTGCTTTCATTGAGAGTTCCACTATGTCGTCACCATAAGGCTTGATGGATCCTTCAATCATCCACAACAACACGGTCCAGGGTGAGATCTTTCTCCCCGGACAGATTTTCATATTCGGCGACTTCGCACTATGGGCCAACTCGGTTGGCCATCTGGAGCAGATCGACAGCTACGCCCCTGTACATCAGGTCAGGTTTGGAAGCCTGAACTACACCGCCGATACCCACGGAGACTTGATCTTTGATGGATTCGAGCCCATGACAGCTGCACCCTGCCGCCACGATGAACACGATCTAGATCTGTCATCGGACTACGCTCAGGAGATAGCACCTGTAACCGCTCCGGCCCTAGATCTAGAGTAGAGCATGCCATCCGAGGATGGGAAGCTCAACATCACCATGGAGGCCGCAGACTCAGCGGCACTAGAGCCGAACACAGATCTGACCTCCAACGAGGCCTGTGTCATCGGAACCTCGGACTCGTCTTCGACCATAGGCTCCGAACCGCGTGTATGCACACCCATCGAAAGGGCGCCGATCTTAGAGTTCAGCTTCGCGGACATCTTCCAACACTCACCCCTAGGTTATGTGTTAAACCCATTAAAGTCTCTCTCCTTGTCAGGAGATTCTTGGCCGAACTATGTCCAGCTTGAGTGGGAAGTGGACGACGAAGAACTTCGTTACCCACCCATCACCCACTTGATAGCCACTATCAACGACTTGACCGACATGCTTGACTTCGACTCTGAAGACATCGACAGTATGGATGATGATGCGGGAGAAGAACAGGAACCACCGCCCACAGGGCGCTGGACAGCCACCTCCTCATACGACATATACATGGTGGACACACCCGAAGAAAACAATGGCAAGGATGAAAAGGACCCAGTTGAGGATCAGCCTCCTGAGAAGCAGCCGAAGCACCAACGTCAGCGGTGCCATTCTAAACCTCGCCATAACAAAAACAGTGATACCGGCACAAAAGGGAATAACACCCCGGACGATGTCGAAGACAATGAAGTCCCTGTAGACCCAGCAATGGAGAAGGACGGGCAAAGAGACAACAAACACATTCCGGGGCCGCTGTCTGATCACAGCGATGCCGAATACACCAATTATCAACCTGACTCCGAAGAGGAGATCAGTCTGGATGACGATGCATTCATCATCTCAGAAAAATGATAGGAACAAGAGCGCCTCCACCAAAGACTTATCGCCACCGCGAGGAGCTTGAAGAAGAAGAAGCAATGGCTCAAGGCCACACAATATACGCTCAATGATACATGGAACGAAGTGCTCAACACTGAGGAAAAACACGGCGGTAATCGCCAAACAAAGAGCTACCCCAAATGCAAACTGCTGCCCGAATTCGACGACGAGGCTATCGTGCCCATACCGCCGAATAGCAATACGGCCGACCAACAAGACCGACCACCTCATGGTCGAGACAGAGCGGCTAACAAATCCGCACACAAACCCACACCCCCTCCCCATAAAGGAAGGGAGGTCGCGGAGGGAGTCCTGGATAAGGGGGTATCCGGACAACCGGACTGTATACATTGTCCGGACTATAGAAGCGTCAAGATACAAGACTCAAGACTTCAGCTCGTGTCCGTATGGGACTCTCCTTTGCGTCGAAGACAAGCTTGGCGATCGGGATATTATGTTTCCTTCCTTGTAACCAACTCCATGTAAACCCTAGCTCTCCGGTGTCTATATAAACTGGAGAGGATGGTCCTTAGAAGGCCGATCATAATTACTATCATACCATCATAGGCTAGCTCTTAGGGTTTAGCCTCTACGATCTCGTGGTAGATCTACTCTTGTACTACACATATCTTCAATATTAATCAAGTAGGAAGTAGAGTTTTACCTCCATCAAGAGGGCCCGAACCTGGGTAAACATTGTGTCCCTTGCTTCCTGTTACCATCAGCCCAAGACGCACAGATCGGGACCCCCTACCCGAGATCCGCCGGTTTTGACACAGACATTGGTGCTTTCATTGAGAGTTCCTCTGTGTCGTCGCTTCAAGGCTTGATGGTGTCTTCAATCGTCAACAACACGGTCCAGGGTGAGACTTTTCTCCCTGGATAGATCTTTGTGTTCGGCGGCTTCGCACCGCGGGCCAATTCGCTTGGCCGGTTGGAGCAGATCGATAGCTTCGCCCCTGGCCACCAGATCAGGTTCAGAAACTTGAACTACACGGCAGATATCCGCGGAGACTTGATCTTCGACGGATTCGAGCCTGCGCCAAGAACGCTGGATAGTCACGACAATGGCCTAGACTTGTTGTCGGACAATGCTTGGGACATCATCCGCGAAGCTGCCTCGGATCTACATCCAGGGCAGGTTGCGTTGCCTATGGACGAAGGGATGGACCCCGCCCCGCAGGCCACACACTCATTGGCGGTGAAGCCGAACACAGGTCTCACCTCTGCGGAGGCCTGTAACCCTGGGCCCCCAGACTATATCCGACCATTGGTCCTGGTCCGCTCACTATCGAGCCAGCCGAGCCAGGTTGGGCTCCGGTAATGGAGTTTACCTCTACGGACATCTTTCAGAACTCGCCTTTTGGTGACATGCTGAACTCATTAAAGTCTCTCTCTCTCTCTGTCAGGAGGCTCTGAGCCGAACTATGTCCGGCTTAAGTGGGAAGCAGGCGACGAAGGAATTCGCTGCCCACCCACCACCCACTTTGTCGCCACGATCGATGATTTAACCGACGTGCTCGACGTCGACTTCAAAGACATCAACGGTATGGACGACGATGCCGGAGATGTACTGGAGCCACTGCTCACAGGGTGGTGGACAGCCACTTCTTCATATGATATATATATATGGTGGACACTCCAAAAGAAACCAATGGTGATGAGGCAACGAAGGCTAACCCCTCCAAGAAAAAAGCAAAGCATGGGCGTCGCCAGCGCCGCTCCAAGCCCCGCCAAGGCAATAACAGCATCAGAGACGATAATAATCTAGACGGTGCCGATGATGAATACAACCCCGAATAGCCCGCCTTCGAGCAAGCCGAACGGGAAGACGGGCATGACAGCCCAGATGAACAAGCGATGGACGGGTATCCGGAGGAGGACAACTACATGCCCCTCTCCGAAGACGAGGTTAGCCTCGGCGATGACGAGTTCGGCGTACCCGAAGACCCCACAGAGCAGGAGCGCTTCGAGCGCCGGCTTATTGCCACTGCGAGAAGCCTGAAGAAGAAGCAGCAGCAGCTTCAAGCTGATCAAGATCTGCTCACAGATAGATGGACAGAAGTCCTGGCAACAGAGGAATATGGACTCGAGCGCCAAACAGCTGACCGGCTGCCTCGAGGTTGTGACAAAACGGCATATCAGCCGGAATACCGGCCTGAAGCGCCGCACCAGTTTACTACGGCCCGGGGCAATACTCAGGACCTGCGCGATAAACTGGGTAATGCCGCAGGACAACTAAGATCAATCTACGGATCACGGGGACGCGCCGAAGCACATGACGAGGACCGTAATACCGGATACACTAATAGCAAATCCGGCCGGGCCGAATACAACCAGTCAGACGCAGCCTGACTACGCTACGACATAGCCCGGCACAGAGGCGCCGCACACCCCCTCTGATTCACTGATGAAGTGATGGATCATGAATTCCCATAAGGGTTCAAACCCGTAAACATCGAATCATACGATGGCACAACAGACCTGTAGCGAGCCGACCCGAAAGGATCAAGTCTCTGTGCTTAAGTGTCATCCCTGGATCGGTATGCTGACACACACAGTACTCCAGGATTTATAACAGAGGTAAATCACATGTATAAAGTAACGTAAATACTATTACCTCAAATCCAACTAGCGGAAGTAACAAGGTTGTGGATTCCCATGAACACCAACGGAAAAGTTGAGTGTAGAAATCGTAACCCTAACGTATCACTTAATCGTCGTAAGAATCCTGCAACATGAGACGTTGCAGCCATGTAGGTCAGTACATTGAATGTACTGGAAAATTCACACCATAGAGCAATGATGAATAAAGGCTATCACTACATGCATATATGGCTGGTGGAAAGCTCTATGGTTACAGTTTTTGTAAAAAGCCAATTTTTCCCTACTGCAAAGGAATAAATTTTATGTAACTATCATTGTGGTTGTTAAACATTGAGAATGGTTGACAGCATTCTCAATCCCAATTAAACATCATCATTAAAAGCCAACAAAATTAATTATAAGTAACATGATGAGATCAACATGATAATCCAAGTACTAGATACTCAAAACGTCCATAACCGGGGACACGGCTAATCATGATTAGTTTGTACACTCTGTAGAGGTTTGCGAACTTTTCCCCACAAGACTCGATCGCTTCCGTTGGATTTCTCGCACTGCACGGTGTTTGAGGAACGGATGACCGAGACATAGTATTTCAGAAACATTAACTCCCTACTCTGGGTAGACCATACCAAACCTACAAAACCCACTACCTACTGATCTACCTGTTCAAGAGCTTCACGTAACTTACTCAGCTATGCTAGAGCCCATAATAGCTTGTGGCTGCACACGGAAGTTTCTAGCATGAATAATCTTATGATCCCTTTGAGCCTGGGTGGCGGTCCAGAGGATGATCACACGGTAAACCCCGGGATATCCAAAAAAAAGGCAATCACTGGGTTCCCCAGGTGCCTCAATCCACCCAGATGTGTATTTAAGTAGCCACCTTAAGTTGAACCATTAAGTAACAACCTCACATCTGTCATGGAATACACTCAAACCCAAACCACGTCTACGAGCATAGCATTGCGGTATAAGCATAACGTAGAAGTAACTCCCAAGGGTTTGGTAGTAACAGGGCAATAGGTTCCTACCTCATCAACTACTCCCCAATACCCACATGTTATCAATTCCTAACCATGCAATGTTTGAGGGTGAAACTAATGCATAACAACTGGGTATGAATGGGATATGATCAAAGGGTGAACTTGCCTGTACGGTTGATGAAGATGATTCACACTCAACTCCTGATAGTTCTATTCGTCACACTCCGTTCAATCTATCGTAAGCAAGCAATAGTAAGCACACATAAGCAATCACCCAAAAGATCGGAAAGAACCAAGAAAACAAATCGGAAAACTTTGAAACCAAGCAAATAACTCTTGCAACAGAGAACAATTTCTAACAGTACCAAAACTATGTGAATTTGGCCTTATCATAAAGTTTAGGTCAAGAGCTTCGATTTGCAAAAAGAATCAACTAAATCGGAGTTACGAAACTCAAGTTACGATCAAACGAAGTTCTGATACTAAACTGTTTGAAAAACAAATTTTAAACTTTCAAAAACATGTTTAAGTTGTTTTACTGGATAGAGGGGATCACAACAAAGAAGTAGGCGTGGGTTTCATCTAATTCCGACTAACGAGCAAAAAGTTGTGATCGTTTTAAGAACAGGGGCTAATCTGTAAATAAAATATTCATGGATGGGTCCCTGGCCGAAATTAAAAAGAAAAAGAAAAATTCTTCCGAGCAAACGTTCGCTACCGAACGCTAACGAACAAAAACGTTCGCTAGTTCTACCTAAACAGAGAACGATTGTTTCCTAAGCAAACTAAATAAAAAACAGGTTTTTATTCAAAAACCGAATCTTAAACGAAACCGGATCGGGGTTCGGTTTATACCGGTCCACCGCGGTTCGGTGAAGAAAAACCGACGGCGATGGTTAACTCTGGCGAGGTGGAACGGCGGCGCGGCGGCTCCGGCGAACTCGGGGACGGCGGCTCCGGGGTCGACGGCGATGGGCAGAGACGGTGGCGAGCGCGGCGCGGGGCAGCAGAGTCGGAGGTGGCGGTGGTGGCGGCTCCGGCTGTCGCCTGCGGCGGCGGTGGCAAGGTGCGGCGGCAAGGTGAGATCCATCGGCGGCGGCGCGTTGCGAGGAGAGGCGAGGCGAGGAGAGAGAGACGGGGCCCGGGGCGGCGCCCTTTTATAGGAGGGGAGGGGAGGCGCGGCTTGGGGAAGGGGGCAGGAGAGGCTGCGGGGAGAGGCCGGGCAGCGTAAGACAGGGGCGATGCCGTGCGGGCGGTGAAGTCCTGCGGGAGCTCGGGGACGGGTGCGGGGCAGCGCTGGGCTGGGCTGGCTGGCTGGGCTTCGGCCCAGTTGGCCCGCGGGGAAAAGAAGTTTTTTTTAAACATTTTCAGAAAAACAAAAATTATAAAACCAAATAAATATATATATTATATAGGCATATAATATATCAAAATTTTCAAAAAAATATTTCCTACAAGGTGAACATTATCCTAGCTTAAAATAAAATCCACAATAATTCTAAAAATTCTAACCGTGCTACTGACCTATTTAAAACCCAATAAAATCATTTAAAAAAACAAAGTTAATTCAAATTTATTTCTCTCCAATTTTCTACTGTAGGGAATCATGTTACCCTAATTTCCATATATTTTATTTTTGGAGAGAAATAATTTGAATAAAACCCAAATAAGACCAAATCGAAAATAATTTTCAACTGGCTTTAAATTGGATTTCTTTTAAACTCCCAACTCATATTTCATATGTTTGAAGAAGTCATTTTATCTTCTCTCATGAAAATCATTGAGTTGCATGGAGTTTAAGAATTGGAAAATATTTTTCGAATGAAATTCAAATCTTTTCGAAACCATTTTTCATTTATTAAAATGGAAGAAGTCATATTATCTTCACTCTAGAGTTTTGTGTTTGAATAGAATTTGAATCCATGGAGATCAGAAGGCAAAGGTGAAAGTTTGGGAAAGTCCTTTTATTCCCTCTCATTTATCTTTCAAAAGTTCAATTTCACTCAACTTCACTCAATCAATCAAACAACAATCAAAACTATCTATTTAATATAACATTCCAAAATTTAGAATTTTGAGATGTTACAAACCTACCACCCTTAAAATGAATCTCGTCCTAGAGATTCGGAGGGGCTAGCAAGAAATAGGTTAGGGTTTGCGGGTCTTCTCAAATCCATCGATCATCAGGGGTTCTCGGTTGCTACCACCCTTAGAAGCATTGTTACGGTTCCATCAAAACTCATATACTCCATCCTTATTCCTGACAGTGTCGGTCTTCTCAGATCTTCAAGACAATTCCTTCTCTGTCTCTTCCGGTAGTGGCATAACCTTTACCGCAATTCTTCTGTCCTTTCATCTTGGTAAGGTTATTCCATGACTGGGTCTTCTTTGCTGATGGGTCTGGCACCAATACTAAACAACTATCGATATCTCATGGTGGTCATCAATTTATGGTTTCTCCTGCAGGAAATGGGTCTGGGTTGAACCTCACCGTATGTCCTACGATTGGCAACAACTGCCTTGTACAAGGGAAAATACTTATACCATTCTAAGGTTCAAACAAGGTTTAATATCGTCGTCTCTCTACTATAGGTAAGTCACTCAGATTTACCATCCCATATAACAAGATGAATAATAAGAGTAAGTCGGTATGGTGATCAATCCATCCCGCACCCAAATCATTACCTTGTACATGGTTTAGCAAATCTCGCATTCTAACACTCAGTCATCCTCACAAGCATTGCAGAATTTCTCTTGTCATCGAACCAGGTTCAAAAAATCCGTTGATTCTGCAAGCCAAACAAAACATCTATCGGTTCTTCACATCTCTCAGGTTTTGCGTAAACTCCTATAAGATTGTCTGCCGATAAAATTGTAACTTCTTCTTCTAGCGTTTTTTCCTTCAGCAAGAGTGTGCTTGCTTCTTGGCAGGTCCTGGGGCCTGTGGGTTATGGCCCATCTCATCACTTGTAAACCTTGAACTCACCATCGGGGCAACTGATCATTATTCCAACATCCAACTTCCTAGCATCCTTAAATCCATCTAATTGTACTGTCTTCCTTCCTTCTATTGGTGCCAAACTAAGAAGTAATTACTCAAACTCATCATGGAGTTACAATTGCTCCATATTACCAACCTTATATCTCCTTTATATCCAATGGTACTTCATCCCTTGATACTCCTGGGGTATCCAACATATCGAGATAAAACTCATGCTTGTGTAGTCCGAATCCACTCGGTGGAATATCATTATCCTTTCCAGGGGTCAAATCTCCTCACAGGGTACTACCACCCTTAAAATGCTCCAATCTTCCATAGACCATATTTCTCATATCCTCGAAAATGTTCAGAAATCTTCCTTCATGGAATAACAACTCATAAAATCCAAATCAATACCAAAATACTAACTTTATTGATTCTCAAAGTATTACAATCTCCTGCATTTCCATTACATGCCTCAACCCAACACCTCAATGTAAAAGAATTGTTCCCACTACTACTACTACATTTCTTTTGTTGCTAACTCAACTATTTAGCACAAGCCTCCTTCTCATTGGGACAATCCATGGCAAAGTGCCCTACTTCATTACAACAAAAACATATTACTTCCGACAAGTTTTGTGGTTTCTTTACGACTACATAGCCTCCTTGGGTCCTCGGCTTCCTTTTTGGGCAACTGCTGGAGTAGTGCCCTGACTCTTTGCACTTGAAACAGGTGATATGGCTCAGGTCTTTCCTGGAATCCAATCTATTTCTCTTCCTGGACTTTTCCGTTCCAACCTGGGCTTCTATTTCCTGTGGGTCATACTCTACTTCTTCTGTCCGGAATTCTACTAGATGTCCATTCAGACAATTCTAGGAGATGTGTCCTTCTCCACATGAATAGCAAGACTTGGTGCAAGGTTTAATTGGGTTTTCTCCAGGTGTGCTGGATGGTTCTTTGTACCATGGGGTAAATGTGACACTGAGCAGGGTAGTGGCTAGTTCCTTCACACAAGAAACAATTAAGCTGCCTAGTTGGGAATTCTTCAGCTGGGTGACTTCCTTCACTATTTGGGCATTCATCCTTGTGTTCTTTATAGTTGTGTCCTATTTCTCCACAAATCTTGCATGCACATAGTTTCTTCATATCCTTTCCATAAGGCTTCAAATTTGGGGACACAAGACGAGATTTTAGCAAAGTCGACTTAAATTCCTTCCAAGTGGTTATTCCTTGCCATCCATTGATGGTTTGGTACATCCTCCACCAAGTAGCAGCACCTCTTTCAAAGCACTGAAGAGCATGCTGGTTATATCCTTTCCGACTATAATGTTTTTCCCCATATGTTCTGAATCCATCGGTCTGTCTCCAATTGAGCCATCTATCCAGAAAATACAATCTCATCTCCATTCGTCATCTATTGGGTCCATGGGTTTGGGGTGGGATAAGAGAGATAGAGAGGGATACACACAATACAAACAATAGTTTTGAAAGGGCATTTTATTTTGTGGCTATTGAAAAAACATCAAACAAATGACAGCTCACAAACATCGCATCTAATGTAAGTATATAACAGGAGGTTTGGTCTTCTAAAGGTCAACAAATCTTCAAAGTCGCCAAACTCTTCAAGTCTTGTTCTTGTCTCTGATGGCTTCTTCCGATCATGATTGTCCATTCTCAAATTCTTTAGCCAGATCATGTCTGTTGACGCAAAGTCTCTCATGACGCCCTTTAATATTCTGCAGTTGCATTCCAAACTTCTGGGTTTTAACATCCTTCGCATGAACCATAGTCCTACTGTCCTTGAGTTCCTCATGAATCTCCGGTATCTCGAGGTTTAGCTCCTCCAGCTTGGCTACTTTCAGCTTCTGGTTCCGAGTGCTTCACGAATTGCCTCCTTGTCAAATATAGCTTCCTGCATATCTATATTTAAACTTGTTGATGTAATACTCCAGATCCTAGTGATACACCAGCTAAGGTTAAAACTCCAACGTTTGTTGATAAATGCTCCATCAGCCTTCTACCATCCAATCCTTCCATGCATCTGCATGCTTAACTCCGCACGGTGACAATAGCATAAGCAAGCGATAGCATCATGGATATCCGTGTTTAAGCCCATGTTTGTGCCATGAGCTATCATTCCATAGTTGATATCTCATGTCTTGGGGTTTTCCTGACAAAACTTTGAGTTCTAATGCTCCATGTTCCGGTCTTTCTTCGATACACCTTGATCTCGAGTATTGACAGCTTCCATAGTTTGTAAAGTTCCATAAGTGTAGCCTTCCTAGGTCATACCAACCTGGAAATTCTTCAAAGCCTTCAAATTCTCCTAGTCTTCAGAGTCTTCAACTGTTGTAGTTTCCATCATTATAATGCACGTTAAAATCCTCTTCATTTCGAAGTGGTCTTAGTTGTCCGACATCTTGTACTTCTTGGAATGGTCTCGTCAGTCGAATCTTCGTGGTCAAAAGGGGAAGGGTATAGTCTCACTAAAAGGGAATATTTGAATAATCTCAGAAGAGAAGAGAGGTAAAAGATCCTTTTTGAAAAGAAGGTTGTAGAGAAAATCTTTCCTATTGGCTTGCTAGTTGCTAGGGTCACGTCCTATAGTCAACATGTGCTCTGATACCATCTTGTAGCGACCCGACCCGAAAGGATCAAGTCTCTGTGCTTAAGTGTCATCCCTGGATCAGTATGTTGACACACACAGTACTCGAGGATTTATAACAGAGGTAAATCACATGTACAAAGTAACATAAATACTATTACCTCAAATCCAACTAGCGGAAGTAACAAGGTTGTGGATTCCCATCAACACCAACGGCAAAGTTGAGTGTAGAAATCGTAACCCTAACGTATGACTTACTCGTCGTAAGAATCCTGCAACATGAGACATTGCAGCCATGTAGGTCAGTACATTGAATGTACTGGAAAATTCACACCATAGAGCAATGATGAATAAAGGCTATCACTACATGCATATATGGCTGGTGGAAAGCTCTATGGTTATAGTTTTTGCGAAAAGCCAATTTTCCCTACTGCAAAGGAATAAATTTTATTTAACTATCATTGTGGTTGTTAAACATTGAGAATGGTTGACAGCATTCTCAATCCCAATTAAACATCATCATTAAAACCCAACAAAATTAATTATAAGTAACATGATGAGATCAACATGATAATCCAAGTACTAGATACTCAAAACATCCATAACCGGGGACACGACTAATCATGATTAGTTTGTACACTCTGCAGAGGTTTCACACTTTTCCCCACAAGACTCGATCGCTTCCGTTGGATTTCTCGCACTGCACGGTGATTGAGAAACAGATGACCGAGACATAGTATTTCAGAAACATTAACTCCCTACTTCGGGTAGACCATACCAAACCTACAAAAGCCACTACCTGCTGATCTACCTATTCAAGAGCTTCACGTCACTTACTCAGCTATGCTAGAGCCCATAATAGCTTGTGGCTGCACACGGAAGTTTCTAGCATGAATAATCTTATGATCCCTTTGAGCCTGGGTGGTGGTCCATAGGATGATCACACGGTAAACCCTGGGATATCCAAAAAAACAGGCAATCACTGGGTTCCCCAGGTGCCTCAATCAACCTAGATGTGTATCTAAGTAGCCACCTTAAGTTGAACCATTAAGTAACAACCTCACATCTGTCATGGAATACACTCAAACCCAAACCATGTCTACGAGCATAGCATT
Organism: Triticum dicoccoides; assembly: GCF_002162155.2. Taxonomy (NCBI): domain Eukaryota; kingdom Viridiplantae; phylum Streptophyta; class Magnoliopsida; order Poales; family Poaceae; genus Triticum; species Triticum dicoccoides. The sequence goes on along the minus strand of NC_041385.1, from coordinate 665,897,401 downwards.
GCGGTATAAGCATAACATAGAAGTTAAAATTTATTTCTCTCCAATTGGCCCGCGGTGGTGGCGGCTCCGGCTGTCGCCTACGGCGGCGGTGGCAAAGTGCGGCGGCAGCAGTGAGATCCGGTGGCGGCAGCGTGTTGCGAGGAGAGGAGAGGCGAGGAGAGAGAGAGACGAGGCCCGGGGTGGCGCCCTTTTATAGGAGGGGAGGGGAGGCGCGGCTTGGGGAAGGGGGCAGGAGAGGCGGCGGGGAGAGGCCAGGCGGCGTAAGGCAGCGACGATGCTGTGCAGGCGGCGGAGTCCTGCGGGAGCTCAGGGACGGGCGTGGGGCGGCGCTGGGCTGGGCTGGCTGGCTGGGCTTCAGCCCAGTTGGCCCGAGGGGGAAAAGAAGTTTTTTTAAATATTTTCAGACAAACGAAAATAATAAAACCAAATAAATATATATAATATATAGGCATATAATATATCAAAATTTTCAGAAAATTATTTCCTACAAGGTGAACATTATTCTAGCTTAAAATAAAATCCACAATAATTCTAAAAAGTCAAACAGTGCTACTGACCTATTTAAAACCCAATAAAATCATTAAAAAAAATTAATTCAAATTTATTTCTCTCCAATTTTCTACTGTAGGGAATCATGTTACCCTAATTTCCGTATATTTTACTTTTGGAGAAAAATAATTTGAATAAAACCCAAATAAGGCCAAATCAAAAATAATTTTAAACTGGCTTTAAATTGGATTTATTTTAAACTCCCAACTCATATTTCATATGTTTGAAGAAGTCATTTTATCTTCTCTCATGAAAGCCATTGAGTTGCATGGAGTTTAAGAATTGGAAAATATTTCCGAATGAAATTCATATCTTTTCGAAACCCTTTTTCATTTATTAAAATGGAAGAAGTCATATTATCTTCACTCTAGAGTTTTGTGTTTGAAAAGAATTTGAATCCATGGAGATCAGAAGGAAAAGGTGAAAGTATGGGAAAGTCCTGTTATTCCCTCTCATTTAACTTTCAAAAGTTCAATTTCACTCAACTTCACTCAATCAATCAAACAACAATCAAAACTATCTATTTAATATAACATTCCAAAATTTAGAATTTTGGGATGTTACAAGACCCCGTGGTATGGATCGAAGATTTCCTTCTCCACATTCACATGGCCCGCGGAGATGATCTACATGCCATCAAGTATCTTCCCCTTAAGCTCAAACGACCCGCCTGGCACTGGCTAAACAGCCTGCCCGCAAATTCCATTGGCAGTTGGGAAAACTTGGAAGACACATTTCATGACAACTTCCAAGACACATATGTGCAACCTCCGGATGCCGATGACTTGAGCCACATCACTCAACAGCCCGGTGAATCAGCCACGAAGTTCTGGACTCGGTTCCTAACTAAAAATAACCAAATAGTCGACTGTCCGGATGCCGAAGCCCTGGCAGCCTTCAAGCATAATATCCGTGACGAGTGGCTCGCCCGACACCTCGGCCAGGAGAAATCTATGTCTATGGCAGCTCTCACGATACTAATGACCCGCTTTTGCATAGGCGAGGACAGTTGGTTGGCTCACAGCAGCACTACGCTCCATTTTGGCATGTGAGATGTCCGTGACAATAACAGCAAGCTATGGCGCAACACACACAAGCGACGGAGCAATGGCGACAACACCGAAGACACGGCGGTCAATGCCGGATTCAGCGGATCCAAATCCAATCAGCGGAAGAAGCCATTCAAGAGAAATAATCAGGGACGGTCCAGTCTAGACCGCATAATGGAGCGCTTGTGCCAAATACATGGCACCCCGGACAAACCAGCCAACCACACCAATAAAGATTGCCAGGTATTTAGACAGGCCGGCAAAATAAACGGTGAAAACAAGGACAAGGGGCTGCACAGCGACGATGACGACGAGCCCCGGTATTCGAACATGGGGGGACAGAAGAAATTTCCCCCCGGTGAAAACGGTCAACATGATCTACGCCACCCACATCCCCAAGCGGGAACGGAAGTGAGCACTACGGGACGTATACGCGATGGAGCCAGTCATCCCCAAATTCATCCCATGGTCAGCTTGTCCGATCACCTTTGATCGTAGGAATCATCCTACTAGCATCCATCACGGCGGCTCAGCCGCATTGGTTTTAGACCCAATTATAGACGGATTTCACCTCACAAGAGTCCTTATGGACGGAGGCAGCAGCCTGAACCTGCTTTATCAGGACACAGTATGCAAAATGGGCATCGATCCTTCAAGGATTAAGCCCACCAAAACCACATTTAAGGGTGTCATTCCTGGAGTAGAGGCCCGCTGTACGGGCTCTATAAGATTGGAAGTGGTCTTCGGATCTCCGTATAACTTCCAAAGCAAAGAGCTAATCTTCGATATCGTCCCTTTCCGCAGTGGTTACCACGCACTGCTCAGACGAACCGCATTCGCCAGATTCAATGCGGTACCACACTATGCATACCTCAAGCTCAAGATGCCAGGCCCGTGCAGGGTCATAACAGTAAACGGAAATATGGACTACTCTCTTCATATAGAAGAGCACACTGTGGCCCTTGCGGCCGAAGTACAATGCGGCCTCCTACGGCAAACCACCAATTCGGCGATGATAACCTCAAGCTCCGTCAAGCGAGGGCGGAACACCCCGCAACAGGATCAGCAGGCACGTCAAGAGCATCACTAGCAGTCCGACCTCCACTCAAGTCCCACCCAAGCAGCATTCGTGCCACACATACACATTTATGCACTCAAAATACCATGGCCACAGGCGGAGGCGTAGCAGTGGCTCAGTCAACAGTACGGTATTGCTTCGTAACCCTTTCTTTTACCTTTAAGGACATTGCTTTAGTGTAGCTTCTTCAGAAGAGCCGGATTGTCGGCCTTACATAAGAGTGGAAACCTAGGAGGTAATAGGCTTCGGGCACAGCAGGAAACACCTAGGTGGAATCTATTTACAATCGTTATTCCTGCTTTATCCATCTGTACGTAGCCTGCCCCTGGATAGGATATGTCAAATAATCCTATTTATCTTTGCTTAATGCATTCATTGTAAACATACGCTTAAACGTATTATTTATCAATGGGAGACAATATACAGCGTCAGCTTATTATTTTTATTCGAGCATTTTTTACAAATGTCTATTTGATTTTGCATCCGTACACTTTGGTACGCTTAGTTTGCCAGGGGCTTCTTATGGCGCCCCACAATACGGCAAGTCAAGTCCGAACACTTTCAACAGTGCGGCACCCCGAATTTATAACATTATATGCATCCGCTCCGAATCATGTCTTAGGTTACAGTTGGGATAGCCCGGCTCCCTTGTTTTGGTGCCTTACGTTCCATTAATTTGGCTAACGTAGCGCAGGGAGAACTCTTATTTAATAATAATAATGGAATACTTGGAATTAGTAGAATTCTCAAACTACGGAACCAACTGCTTTCGCGCCAGATATACATGAAAAAAAAGAATAATTAGATAATAATAAGAATAAGAATTCGAATCTTAATAAAAGGAAGGGTTCGAATAGCATCTACTAATATTACCGCACGAACGTAATGCTCACAACTTCCCTCTAGACTTAGCTGCTGTTGAAGTTCCATCTATTAATGGATAAGGTTTTTCTGCTAACATATAATAAATTTTGAAGAAAGAAATGTATTTCCAATTTTAAAT
>NC_041385.1:665823519-665893287 GCF_002162155.2 Triticum dicoccoides | reverse complement strand
GCATTGTGCATGGTTTACTTAAATAAAACTTAAAAATAGAGTGAATAACCAAGATTTCTTGCCGATACTCTAATAAAAAAGAAATCTATTCAATTTTTCCGGACGAGCAACTCAGTAGAGAAAGCACAAAACTGTCCGGCATGATGTGGCGAGAGCTGGTCGTTGTTCGAGAGGTCTTAAAATCCTTAAAGATTTTTCTGCTTTAGGCGATAATTCGGCTTTGTCCGATATAGGCGTGTATAGCACCCCAATTCGGCCTTGCGGATTCTAAGGGCTTCGCCGAAATTTAAAATTATAGACTTCTATGGCTAAGTGAAGGTTATAAAGCCGTACAGTCTGATTGCCTTGTTTGCTGCGCTGGACACCTCCTTAAGGGACCAAACATTTGGATAAAGAGTGTCCGGATTTTCCACGAACACCCCAGTACTAGTTACACAGGGGCGGAAGCCGACGACTGGCCTACTTTCAGAATTTGATAAACAGCCGGACAGAAGGTAATATTTTAAATAACAAAAGCACTACATAGCGCAAGTAACTTCGTCTTCAAATTACAAACATGACAGAGGTGAATTCATTCAAAAATTATGTCTTTAGTACATTCATCGGCCACAAGGCAAGCACCCTTCATCACGCCATCATAATACTTCTCAGGGACATGATGCGGCTTGCCCTCTAGCGGCCCGTCCTTCACCAGCTTCTCCGCATCCAGCTTGCCCCAATGCACCTTTGCACGGGCAAGGGCCCGGCGGGCACCCTCAATGCAAACAGATCGCTTGATAACTTCTAGTCGCGGACAGGCATCCACCATCCGCTAGATCAGGTAGAAGTAGCTGGTGGGCAGGAACTCACCAGGCCATATCCGGACTATGAGGTCCTTCATAGCCACTTCGGCCGCCCTGTGGAGTTCGATCAACTGCTTCAGTTGGTCACTCAGAGGCGTTGAATGTTCGGCCCCAGCATACTGGGACCAGAACAGCTTCTCCATTGAGCTCCCCTCCCGGGCACAGTAGAACTCTGCGGCATCTGATATGCTGCGTGGCAGATCTATGAATGCCCCTGGAGAGCTCCGGACTCGAGTAAGTAAAAGAAACGCCTCCTCCACATGTTTGCTTTGCATAAAAAATTTCTTACCCGCCGCTATCTTTTTGGCCTCCTGGATCTCCTGTTGTGCCCTCTCGGCTTCGGCTTTGGCGTCTTTTATATTTGTAACAGCCTTCGCAAGCTCGGTCTCTTTTGCTTTAAGCTCATGCTCCGCAGACTCGAGCTTCTTGCCGAGCTCCTGGAGCTCTTCCTGTACCTCTCCCACTCGGGCCTCTTGCCTTTTGCGCTCCTTGAGTTCCAAGGCTGCTTTGTGTTCAGCCTCGGACAACGCCTTCTTGAGAGACGCCACTTCGGTGGTGGCCTTTGTTACCATACCATGACATTTCATCGTTAGCATAATCAAATTTTATTTACTATTCATTATATGAGAGAGGGGAATCATTCACCTTTGCTCTCTTCGAGCTGCCTCCTCGTGAGGCCGAGCTCTCCTTGTGAGGGCTCTAAGTCCTGCATTAGGCCGGCGATTTCGTCCGTGCGAGTAGCAGCGGCCAGCAGCATAGCATGTTTATTTACATTCCAACTTATTGTTAGACTCCTGCGATTATAATTGACCCTTTGTTTGGTTTTTCTTTCCGAACACCAAATAGAGTATCAGGGGCTACTGCCTATTGGGTGGTAACTTCACACATTTTTACTGCTTACCTCAAAGCCTGTTAGGAGGCTGGTGTAGGCTTCGGTTAGTCTGCTCTTGGCGGACGAAACCTTCTGAATCACCGCACTCATAAGAGTATGGTGCTCTTCATCTAGGGAAGCGCCTTGAAGCGCTTCCAGTAGACAATCCGGTGCCTCGGGCGCAACGGAAGTCCTTGATACAAACGACCCTCCCTCCATAACGAGGGGCTGCCCGCCTAAGTCCGGAGCCACTGAAGGCTCCGAAATAGTGTTCGGTTGAGAGCCCGGCTTACCATGGCTCTCATCAACACGACCCGCGGGGACCTTGAACCCCGTGAGTACGACGTCTGGGACACCACCTTGAGGCGCCCCCAGGGCCACCTCCGCCATCGCCGGGAGCCTTCGGGACAACACCTCCGTGTCGTCCGCAGGCCGAGGAGACACGGTCATCGGGACTGAGTTCATTGCTGACTCACTCAAGGACCCGTCCGAAGACGACACTTCAGGATGGGCCCTGGCCGGACTGCATACAAGTTCAGCATTATAAACAAAACTATGAAGCGAAATTATGATTGAGTGTGGATACTTACGATCGCACTAGGGGCTTCTTCCTGGGAAGCCACCCTTCCTCGCTATCGGCGGCGGTGGCGGAGTAGTCCGGAAGGGACACCTTTCCAATTTTAGACGCCCAAGTCTCTCCCACCGGGGTGGCCTTCCTCTTCTTCCCTCCCCCAGTACGGGGAAGTGGAGTTTCTCCCTGTTCCTCCCTGCCTCTACGGGATGAATCAGCCTCGTCGTCATCGGACGACAAGGGTATGACGGCCTTATGCCGGGGGCCTCTCCTGACCCCGTGGTCCGCCGTATCAGGCCCCCCATCCCTTCCGGACGGGGCGGCCTCCTCCTCTTCTTCTTCTTCTTCCCCTTCGGGGGAGGAGTGCGCCTTGTCGTCTTCGGACGAGGTTTGCGCAACCTTACTTTGGAGACCCTTTCGGGTCCCCGGGGCCTTCTTATCGGCCTTCTTCTCCGGTCCCTTATAGGGCGCCGGGACCAGCATCTTCGTCAGAAGATCATTGGCTGGGCTTTCTGGCAACGGAGCCGAACTGTCAATCCGCTCCTCTGTCTCCACATACTCCTAAACAAATATACACAATCACTTAGGAATTCTCCATGAATACATTGGGAAGAACCGGACCTGGTGGCGGCCTGAGAACTCACCTGGGTAGGGTGCCGTGCGGCATGGAGCCCACGGTCCTCGGTTATGAGAGGAGGTACTTCGATGGCCTTGAACAGCACCTTCCACGCGTTCTTGTGCTTCAAGCCGTAGAGCCTCTGGAGCGTCCGGTGTTCGGCCGGGACGAACTCCCACAAATTGAATGCCCGCCTTTGGCACGGCAGAATCCGGCGAATGAGCATGACTTGGATCACGTTGACAAGCTTGATGTTCTTGTCCTTCATACCCTTGATGCAGTTGATGAGTCCGGTCAGCTCTGTAGATTCGCCCCATAGCAGGCCCTTCTGTTCCCAGGAGGTGAGGCATATAGGGGTTCCAGATCGGAACTCGGGGGGCCGCCGCCCAGTTGGCGTCGCGTGGCTCGGAGATGTAGAACCACCCCGATTGCCACCCCTTCACAGCTTCTGCAAAGGAGCCGTCAGGCCAGGTGACATTAGGCATTTTGCCCACCATGGCTCCTCCACACTCTCCTTGTTGGCCACTCACGATCTTCGTCTTCACGCAGAAGATTTGCAGCCACAAGCCGAAATGAGGCTTGATGCAGAGGAAAGCCTCGCATACGACGATGAACGCCGAGATGTTGCGGACGAAGTTCGAAGCTAGATCATGGAAGTCTAGCCCGTAGTAGAACATGAGCCCGAGGACGAAGGGGTGGAGTGGAAACCCCAATCCACGGACGAAGTGGGCAAGGAACATGACCCTCTCGTGGGGTCCTGGAGTTGGAATGACGTGCCCCTCGTCTGGTAGCCGGTGCACTATATCTGCATCCAAGTATCCGGCCGCCCGGAGATTCGCGATCTTCTTCTCCGTCGCGGTGGAAGCCACCCACTTGCCTCCTGCTCCGGACATGACTAACTGTGCGGAGAAAACCTGGACTAGGGTGCTGGAGCTCGAGGGGGCAAGAGTTTGCGAGGGAGAAAGAAGGCATGGGTAAGAATGGGCAACTCTTATCCCTTTATAGAGGCGACGAAATCGGTGCGCCTCCCCACTAACCTGTTGACAATCGCTTACTTCCCAAGCGCCACGATTGATGGCACGGGGGGATTACCCATACCCGTATTGATGAGAATCCCGTGATAAGGGGACATGATCTTTGCTTTGACAAGACCTGTCAAGGAAACCGCCTCACGATACACACTGTGGCTGGTTGTGAAAGAACGGTTTGAATAATGACCTGGCTCTAATGGAATGTCACATCGTCTAAAAGTTGTTAGCTGAAGTATCATTCTCTCTACGGTGGTATGTGAAGATCATTTTGGAGATCCGGACACGACCTACGTGTTCGATAATAACCTTGGAGTATTCGGAGGAGGAACCCGCCTTGCAATGTCGAAGACAAGACTACGTGCCGGACTCATAGTCATTGAAGCCTGGTTCAGGGGCTACTGAGGGAGTCCTGGATAAGGGGGTATCCGGACAGACGGACTGTATACATCGTCCGGACTATAGAAGCGTCAAGATACAAGACTCAAGACTTCGGCTCGTGTCCAGATGGGACTCTCCTTTGCGTGGAAGACAAGCTTGGTGATCCGGATATTATGTTTCCTTCCTTGTAACCGACTCCATGTAAACCCTAGCTCTCCGGTGTCTATATAAACCGGAGAGGATGGTCCTTAGAAGGCCGATCACGATTACAATCATACCATCATAGGCTAGCTCTTAGGGTTTAGCCTCTACGATCTCGTGGTAGATCTACTCTTGTACTACACATATCTTCAATATTAATCAAGCAGGAAGTAGGGTTTTACCTCCATCAAGAGGGCCCAAACCTGGGTTAACATTGTGTCCCTCGCTTCCTATTACCATCAGCCCAAGATGCACAGATCAGGACCCCCTACCCGAGATGCGCCGGTTTTGACACCAACTGTCGCAACCCAGAACCAGAAACACGATTTACGTGAAGACTTGGACAAAAGGGCTGACAGAACCAGGTCCATTTATGGATCCAGGGAACGCGTCCCCGCACAGGATCAGGCCCATCAAACCAAATATGCCGGTGACTTACCAGTTCCAAACCAACACCGAACACTACAACCGTCGGACCCGTGCCACGATGCAGCCAAATACAGGGGCGCTGCACACCCCCTGTGCTTCACCGAAGAGGTGTTAGATCATGAATTTCCAGAAGGGTTTAAACCCGTGAACATTGAGGCATACGGCGGAACAACAGACCCTGTGGTCTGGATAGAAGACTTTATTCTTCACATCCACATGGCTCGCGGAGACGATCTCCACGCCATCAAATACCTACCCCTAAAGCTAAAAGGACCAGCTCGGCACTGACTGAAAAGCCTCCTCGAAAATTCCATAGGAAGCTGGGAAGAACTCGAGGACGCTTTCAGGGCCAATTTCCAAGGGACCTATGTCCGACCTCGGGATGCAGACGATCTAAGTCACATAACCCAATAGTCCGGAGAGTCAACCCGTAAGCTTTGGAACCGATTTCTCACTCAGAAGAACCAAATCGTCGACTGTCCGGACGCCAAAGCCTTAACAGCATTCAAACACAGTGTCCAGGACGAATGGCTAGCCAGACACCTCGGCCAGGAAAATCCGAATACAATGGCAACCCTAACTACACTCATGACCCGCTTTTGTGTGGGAGAGGACAGCTGGTTGGCCCGTAGCAGCACCAGCGATCCTAGCACATCCGAAGTCAGGGATGGCTATGGAAAACCACGATGCAACAAAAACAAACATCGAAACAATAATGAAAGCCCGAACAATACAACGGTAAATGACGCATTCAGGGGCTCTAGACCCGGTCAACGGAAAAAATCACTTAAAGGCAGCAAAGATGGTTCATCCAGCCTAGATAAAATTCCGGACAGGTCATGCCAGATTCATGGCACCCCTTACAAAGCCAGCTAATCATACCAACAGAGAATGTTGGGTCTTCAAGCAGGCCCGCAAGCTCAACACCAAAAACAAATGGAAGGGACCGCAAAGCAAAGACGAGGACGAATCTTGCCAGCTGAATACGGGGGGACAGAAGAAATTTCCACTGGAGGTAAAAATAGTGAACATGATCTATGTCACTCATATCCCAAAGAAGGAGCACAAATGCGCACTCCGAGACGTATATGCGGTAGAGCCCGTCGCCCCCAAATTCAACCCATGGTCGGCCTGTCCGATCACCTTCGATCGCAGGGATCATCCGACTAGTATCCATCACGGGGGTTCGGCTGCCTTAGTGCTTGACCCAATAATTGACGGATACCACCTCACTCGACTCCTCATGGACGGAGGTAGTAGTCTCAATCTGAAATATCAGGACACTGTCCGTAAGATGGGGATAGACCCGTCCAAAATAAAGCAAAGCAGCACTACCTTTAAAGGAGTAATACCAAGTGCAGAGGCCCGCTGTACGGGCTCTTTAACATTGGATGTTGTCTTTGGCTCTCCCGATAACTTTCGAACCGAAGAGCTAATCTTTGACATTGCTCCATCCCGAAGTGGCCATCATGCACTACTAGGATGAACGGCCTTCGCCCGTTTCAATGCAGTCCTGCAGTACGCTTATCTTAAACTCAAGATGCCTGGACCATGTGGCGTTATCACGGTCAGCAGAAACACAAAGTGTTCTCTTCGTACAGAAGAATACGCGACAGCTCTAGTAGCCGAAGCATGAAGTGGCCTTTCCAAGCCAAGCAACTCATTGGTCCTCAAGACCATGGACACATCCAAACATGTTCGACGCACACCTATGTGTAGCAGCTCAGATAAACCTGAGCTGGTTTAGCAGCCCTGCCCCCATAGGTCGCCCCATAAGAAGACTGTCATTGTTCTCCCATATACATAAATATACACTCAAAAATTCTTTGGGTAACGCTGGGGGCACCCTGCACGTAAGAAGTCTATAGTTCGTCTTGACCCTATTAGGACTCAATAAGCTACATTTCTTGGTTCATCAAAACCAACAAACTATACCCATGGTCGTACCAGATTATTTCACCTGGTTCTTTCTTTTTTCAGAAAGGCCATCATGATATACCCTTCAAGTACACGACACAATGGAGATAAAGGCCCGGACGTGCAGCAGGGCCCCGTTTCAAGGTTTCCATTTATATTAAACATTTTTTCTTATTATTATCTCTTGTTGTTTCATACCCTCCTGGCATATAAAACGCCCAGGAAAGATATCGGCAGTACTGACAAACTTACGATTCGCCGTACCAAGATGGATGTTATAGAAGTAGCCAGCAGTGTGCCTTGAGAACTATATTCTCACCATAGGCACTCTCTCCTCATGCCGGGTCATAGCACGTGCCTTGAATTCAGGGTTCATTACCGGGGCCTGTACCCAGCCCGGTATATATTGAAAAGTCTGAATACCTTAGGGAGTGTTCGACGTCGCGAGTTTTGTCCTTATATGCATCAGCTCTGAATCATGTCTTGGGTCAATAGTTGGGTTTGCCTGGCTTCTGTGTGTGCTGCCTTATGTTCCGTTCTATCGGCTCAGGCGGCCAAGGGAGAACTACTGCGATTGTGCCCTGGTTCATCCGGACGAGCACCTCAGTAGAGAAAGCCAAAAACTGACTGTCATGATATGGTGAGAGCTGGTCAACCACTCGATGACTCAGCAGAATCTTCGTGATTCCTCCGCACTAATGAAGGACAGGTTTCCTGGTCATGTATGTAAACGTGTCGTATTCGAATAAATGTGGACATACCAGGGGCTATATAGTAGCCCCACTGTCAAACTCCTATGGCTAAGTGAAAGTGTTAAAGCTCTATAGTCCGATTGCCTAGTTCGCCGCACTAACACCTCCTTAATGGACCAAGACGTTGGGTCAAGTGTGATCAAGTGCTGTTCTGAACACCCCCGCGTTATACACGAGGGGGCTGAAGCCGACGACTGCAATCTTTCAGGTTATATACATATATACATAAAGCGGCCGCACAGGAGGCACTAAAATACTTCACGGGAAAAAGTATAAACACAACCTTCATTATCATAAGAATTAGTTTTACAATCCGGATACATGTTACTCGAACATAATATTTTTTGAGCACTGACCCTCTATCAACCGGGCACCCTCTAATACTTCTTCAAAATAGTGCTCTGGTGTGTCGTGACCCTCGGGTGGACCCCCGGCTGCAATATCGGTGGCCTTCATCCCAGTATGTCTTCACACGGGCAAGGGCCATCCGTGCACCTTCTATGCACGTTAACCGCTTGACAACATCGATATGCGGCACCGCACGAGTAAGCTATTGCACTAAACCAAAATAACTATTTGCAGTTGGTCCCTCAGGCCACAGCCAGTCTATGACAGCCTTCATGGGAAGTCCGGATATCCGGTGGAGCTCGGCTCATTCGGCCATCTGTTCATTGAACAACAACGGACGCCTTGGCACGCTAAACTGCAACCAGAAAAGAGTTTCCGCTTCATGGCCTTTGTCGGTGTTCTGGGAACGGGGGTCCCCAGGCTTGCCTGCCTGTGGCCTGTGGTGTGGCTCAAGCAATGGCCCAGTGCGGCCCATCTTCATCAACTCAAGATGAAGACCCTCGCGAGGGGCCAAGCCTCGTAGGGCGGACGACAGGAAAGCTTCCTCAGGAGTAGCCTCGTCAGGCTGGCTCGCGAGGAGGTGGAGAGATCAAGGCAGAGGTACCTCGTGAGGTGGGCATGACGCAAGCCATGACGATCGAGGCCAGGCGGGCGCCAAGCGGGCGCCGGCCTGCGCAGTTTCCTTGTTTCCCCTTTGGTGCAAAGGGAGCAAGTGTAGGCCAAGGCATCAGGCAAAGGCCAACATTTCGGTGCAACAAGACCAAGGCCAGCGGAACGGCAGGAAGGAGGTCACCGTGGAGCCCAGGACGGCGTCATCGTCAGAGTCATTGACAGGCGAGGACCGACTTTAGTCAGGATAAGTGTACTAGATGTTCCCCTTCAAAATTGCCAATTGTTGGCGCCCTTCCCGCTCAATATTTGGGAAGAGGACCAGGGCCTCTTACTCTATATATAGGGCTAGCCACCATAGTATAGAGGCATCTGGAATCGACCCCTCCAAAGGGACAACACCACCACAAGAACACCCCTCGTGAGGCTGTTCTTCCTTTGTACTGTTCATCATCAGCCCCAGAGGCAATCCACCACACCACAAACTAGAGTAGGGTATTACACCACAATGGTGGCCCGAACTAGTATAAACCTTGCGTCTCTTGTGTTGTTCATCGTGTAGCCTAGATCCTTTGCGAGGCGACGAGACGTGAGTTGGTAGAGGAGAGATCTCCGCACGCACCCCAGAGTTCGAACCTTAAGGGTCCGCCGGAACCCACAATCCGACATTTGGCGCGCCAGGTAGGGGTGCACCGAAATCCTTCCCCCACCGCCTCGCGCTCCACTGCTTCGTCATTCTCATCTCCGGTGACCCGATTGCCAACGCCGACCGCTGCACGGCCCACCCACACCGTGCCGCCTGCCCAGGGCGACCTCAAACTCACGCCCAGGCAGCCCGCGCTCCGCAGGGCGCGGGCAACGCGGCCAAGCGCCACCTGCCCTCACGCTGCGGCAAGTGTGGTTAGCAGCAAGGGCCTCGAGCCATGCCACGGCCACGTCGCCGCACACCCACCGGGAGCAGGCGAACTCAAGGGTTGCGCTCATGGTAGCCTGAGAGCTGCTGCGGTGCACGCTGCTGGAGAGCGGCCACGACATGCTGTTAGAATGAGTGGCCGAACTCCTGGACGCCGTGTTGGGAGCACCTCCTTTCTGCGCCCAGCTGCCACCCCAGATCCAGGGTATGAGACCCCCTTGACAGTTCGCTTTGAATAAAACTCCTCCAGCAAGGCCCAACCTTGGTTTTACCATTTGCATCACCTAGCCCTTTTTCCCTTGGGTTTCCGGAGCCCGAGGGTCATCTTTATTTAACCCCCCCCCGGGCCAGTGCTCCTTCGAGTGTTGGTACGAAACGGGCAGACTGCGGGGCCACCTTGGGGCAACTCGAGGGTTAGTTTTACTCGTAGGCTGACCTATCCGGTGTGCCCTGAGAACGAGATATGTGCAGCTCCTATCGAGATTTGTCGGTGCATCGGGAGGCTTTGCTGGTCTTGTTTTACCATTGTCGAAATGTCTTGTAAACCGGGATTTCGAGTCTGATCGGGTCTTCCTGGAAGAAGGTATATCCTTCGTTGATCGCGAGATCTTATCATGGGCCAAGTTGGGACACCCCTGCAGGGTTTAAACTTTCGAGAGCCGTGCCCGCGGTTATGGCCAGATGGGAATTTGTTAATGTCTGGTTGTAGATAACTTGACACCAGATATGAATTAAAATGCATCAACCGCGTGTGTAGCCGTGATGGTCTCTTTTTGGTGGAGTCCGGGAAGTGAACACGGTTTTTGGGTTATGATTGACGTAAGCAGGAGTTCAGGATCACTTCTTGATCATTACTAGTTGACGACCGTTCCGTTTGTTCTCTTCTCGCTCTTATTTGCGTATGATAGCCACCATATATGCTTAGTCGCTGCTGCAACCTCACCACTTTACCCTTTCCTTTCCCATTAAGCTTTGCTAGTCTTGATACCCATGGTAATGGGATTGCTGAGTCCTCGTGGCTCACAGATTACTACAAAAACAGTTGCAGGTACAGGTTATGCGATGATCATGATGCGAGAGCGATGTTTGCTTATTTCGGAGTTCTTCTTCTGCTTCTTCTTCGATCAGGGGATAGGTTCCAGGTCGGCTGCCTGGGCTAGCAGGGTGGATGTCGTTTGAGTTTCTATTTGTGTTTCATCCATAGTCGGATGATGCTCTTATGTATTGTGATGTTGTATTCGTGTGGCATTGTATGCCTCCTGTATGTATCCCCATCTATTATGTAATGTTGATGTAATGATATCCACCTTGCAAAAGCGTTTCAATATGCGGTTCTATCCTTGGTGGGACCTTCGAGTCTCTTTAGGATAGTATCGCATATTGGGCGTGACAAGTTGGTATCAGAGCCTCGACCGACCATAGGAGCCCCCTTGATTGTTGGCCGTTGTTGAGTCTAGAAGAAAAGTTTTGAGTCTTAGGATTATATATATCGGAGAGTAGGATTCTTTTTACTCCTCAGTCCCTTCGTTGCTCTGGTGAGGTTTCCTGATGTAGATGTTTTGACTTTCCTCTCCTCAAATTTCACTATTTTTTTAGGATCACACGGGTATCTTGGAATCGTTCCGATGGTTTTGTGACGAGAACATTGTTCTTGGTGCCTCCTGTCTTTTATGTGGCAGTGACCCGGGGAGTTGACCTCCGAGGTGTTGTCGTCATAATTTTATCATTGCTGTTCTGGAATACTTGAGTTTTGCCGACATCGAAAATCTCTTTTATGCAGTTGTTGGTGAGATAACCTCGACGCCACCCAGTACTAGGGCGGGATTATTGCCATAGCTCGTATAACGGATCCTTTTCAAAGGTTGAGGTACACGATTTCCGGAGTTTTCTTGGTTATGTGTTGACGGATGGATACAGCTTGGATGTAGGTATTGTTAGTTTGGCTGAGATATATTGCTTCCCCTGTATCCCCAACACCAGATTGCATAACCAAAAAGTTTCGGGAGTTTATATGTGGGAATTCAAGTAGCTCCTAGAATATCTTTCTGACAGATGCATGATATGGGATTGGGTAAATCTCTATCATATGTATTTGTTCCAGCTTATTCTGCAAGCCAAATCCTTTGTTTTGTTTTGGAGTTGTGGTATTCGAGTTGCTTTAATGTCAAGTGTTGATTCCATATCTTTCAAGCGGTGTTCTCATATTTCTATGGGAGTACTAATCCTTTTGATCATCGAGATTGTCATGTCAATTCTTTCCAACCGGTGTGCTTCTCTTCGAGTGGATCCGATCATTTTCAACATCCGCAAGATCAACTCTAAGTTTTCTCACCGGTGTTTGTTTCATCCATCCCAAGTTTCCTTTGTTTTCCCACCCTCCCACCATTTTTCTTCAAGGACTCGGATTTCTTCATCATTTATCCTTTTTATTTGTGGGAAGTCTCTTCATTCATTTCTTTCAATGTTCTTATTCGGTTATTTCCCATGAAGATGCTCAACAGTTTCAAGTTCATCATCCTTCATTGTTGTTTCTTCTCTGGTGGATCCAATTCAAGCTTTCGAATTTCATCATATTCCTTTCCTCGTTTCTAATGCTTTCTCATGCCGATGCACCTCTTAATCATTCACTTCTTCCTATTCATTTGTTCTAGAGTGCTGAAGATATCTCACAAGACTTGTGTTTCCATTCTCAATCCGTTCAAGATATCTCGAGATCGTTATCTCATTCAAGCCATTTAATTCTACCGGTGCAATCTTTATTTCAAGCAATCCTTCAACGATGTTTCTTTCGAGTGGGCCCTAACCCATAGGTATTTTCCCAGGATCTTACCTGACTCTTCTAATTTTCCCGGAGCCACTCCCAAAGTCTTTCGAAGTTTGACGTAAGAATGAATTTTCATCAGTCATATTCCTTCTCCAAGATCGCTTTTAGAATATTTTCATCGTTGGTTCATCATTTCGATTCTTCTTTGTTCCGGAGTATATCAACAATTGTCATGGTGGTTCTCATCATCATTCTCAACATGTGAAGACCGAAGAAGAGTTCCTCTTAAATCCTTACCCGTTCTTCCAAAGAGGCGTAGTTCAAGTTTGATGCCATCCTCTCATAATTGTTTTCGATTGTGAGAATTCTTTTCTTACCATCTGGAGCATTTTATGAGTTGTTTCCATTTCTTTCCTCCGAAGTCCATCATGTCATAATTATTCATTCCAGCTTTCAGTTCTCGTTCTCCAAATCTTACCGGTGAATCGTTCAAATACCCTCTAATCAGTTCATGATCTCTTCGTTCTCATGTATCTAAATCCCCTCAAGTATCTTCATTCATTTTCCAATTCTTCCCGGTGAATTGTGCCTTTGCTACTTTCATTTTCAATTCTTACGGTGGTTCGCTTAAGATTCTTTTTCTTTGATTATCACATTAATTCATTCGTTCTTTTCAATCCCACCGGTGGTTCCATTTATACCTTCTCAAGTTTACGCTATATCTCTCTTAATCCTTTCTATGAGAGTAAGTAGTATGCCAAATCGGGTGCTTGTCATCAATTTAAATTGGTGAAGGATATGCATAACGTAATTCTTATTATTGTTTCATCCAAGTGATCTAGTTTCTTCTTTCGAGAGTTGTTTATCATGTCACATTTCTCGGTTCGAGATGTTGCATCTTTTCTTTTCCGGAGTTCTTCATGGAGGCTCTACATGATGGTTCATCAAGGATTCTTTTCATTCTTCAATTGTTCTTCAAGATTTCTCTCGAAGTTATGACCCGCCAAGCTATACTCTAAAATAAACATGGTGCTCAACATACGTTTTTTTTTGAGGAGTTCAAGTATTCATCATCTTGCATTTCGAAGTGCAATTCGTTCTACCTTATCATTTGAGGTGGTGTTATGTCATTCTTAACAATTTGAGTTCGTGTTTCATGATTCACAAGTTGTCGCGAATTAGATATTGTGAAACCATCATTTTCTCTTCAATCATGTATTGTTTCAACCCATATTAATCTCTTCATTGGAGTTATCTTGTGTCATATTTCACCTAAGGCCTTCCATTGGGAATGTTGCTATTTGTAGTGCTTATCAATGATCCAAGTCTGCTTTATCATCTTTGTGGAAGAAATGTTCATCTCTTCATCGATCTAAAGCAAGAAATTTTTTCCTTTAGTGGTCGGTTGTCTCCTCATAATGTTGAGATGTTTCCATAAGCCCACTACAAACTTATTCTTTTCGTTGTTGGTCTTCCAACAACTTTGTTCTAACCTTCTTGGAAGGGTGCTTTCCAAGCTCATTTGTGGCAGAAGTTGGCATTTTCTTCTTCATTCTGTTTTTCCAATGATCTATCTTCTATTCTTTCTTCTGGAGGCATTATGATGTTGCTCTTTTCACTCATCATCTCGAATTGCGAGGATCGTGTTCTTTTCATGCTTATCCATTTAACCGGAGTGTTGTGTCATCACTTCAAGTGCTTTTCATCTTATCAAGTTCTCCTTCTTCTTTCAGTCGGAGTGCTGCCCAAATTTTATCAATCTTATTCCTTCTCTATCTCGTTTTAACCGGAGTGGTTTCGAATTCTATCTTGTTCATTAAACTCTTGATTCATGTCTTTGCAACCTTCAAGTTCTCGTAATGTTCCTTGTTCCTCTTTTCTAAGGATTGTTTGCAATCTCGTTCATCTCTGTTGTACTCTTTCTTTTAAATTGTTTAACCTCTTAAGGTTCATCGTTTCACTCGTTGGTCAAAGAAGCAACTTAGTTTTACCTCTTCTCTTCCTCTTCCGTTTCCCTCCGGTGCCATTCTAGATCTCGGGACGAGATCTCTTGTTAGTGGAGGAGAGTTGTAACGCCCCGGATCCGACGCTCCAGAAGGCTTCCAGCTATTCTGAGTTTCGTCGTGTGATTTGTTTTGTTTGATGCATTCATCATTGCACTTTTGCATTGCATCATGTCGTCATGCAAGCCCTTTTTAAAACTCACCTAAATAAATTGCATAGATCATTGATCTATTTAAATCGAGGGATATTCACATGGTGATTTCTCTGTATAACATATTCAAAGTCTCCTACTATTATTAGGGAGCTATAATAAATATTTCATTATTTGGAATTGATCATAACACACTTGCAAATAAATCCCAATGCCTTTGTTATCTCAATTCTTGGTCTCCAACTCTGCCCATAAATGCTTTCATCTTTTTCCCGAGCTCCACCAAATATCTCAACATTTTGGCCACTACTAAACCTTGTCCTAGTTCAAACCATTTGAAGTAATTCAAATGAGTTTGAATTTAAATCTTGCATTCGTGCCTCTTTTCTATTTTTCTTGTATCAAGCTCATTTTTATGAGTCCAGGAAAAATACCCTCCTGCTCAAGCTCCACCTCTAACCTCTTTCTTTTCTTTCTCATCTCTGTTTTATTTTTATTCTTTTTAGAGTGAGAGAGAGCCCAGCAGGCCATCTAGGCCCGTTCGCAGCCCAGCTCCTCCATGGCCCAAGGTCCAGTCGGCCCCTGCCTATCTAACCCTAGCCCCGACCCCCTCCTCTCGATCTCTCCCTCTGGCCGCCACCTCCTACTCGATCCCCATCGGCGCTCGATCCCCTCATCCCTCTCCCCTCGATCGCCCGCTCCCTCGTCCTTCTCCTCTGTCGCGAGCGCCCCCCCCCAACCACTTCTTCCTGATCCCGCGCAACCCCCTCGCCGGCCAACTCCACCCTCGCCAGCCGGCCACCAGCGAGGCCCCTCACCCGCTCCTGCCTCCCTTCCTCTCCCGTGCCACAGCGCTCGGCCTCCTCCCCGAGCTCCTGCTCCCTTCGTCCATGGCGCCACTGCCTTGCCCGAGCCCTCGGCTCGACCAGGAGTTTGCCAACTCTGGCGCCTCCGCATCTTCCAGCCAAACGCCCATCTCCCTCGCTGCGTTTGCTCCTTCGCCATGGACTCTGTCTGTTGTATAGCTCGGCTCCGGCCATCTTCCCCGCCTTCTCTATGCCGATGACCCCCTGCATCACCTCCTGGCCCCACCTCGTTCATATCCACCATGGTCACTTTGGCCTTGCTCGCTGTTTTGCTTGGTCACATCAGCCGCAGCCGCCTCCATGTTTTGTTCCTTGCGGGAAGAAGACCCATGCCCTTTGACCACAGCATGCCTTCGTTGGGTTGTCTCCGCAAGGCCTCGTTTCGAATCACTACCAAGGCCAAGACCATCCCCGGGAAGGACCTCGAGTACGACTACATGGTGAGGGCGCCAAGTCCCTGCCACCGGCCTCCTGCCTTGTTTCTTTTGGACCAACAAGAACGCTGCCAAGAACCGTACGCGGACACATCGTCTCCCGGATTTTTTCGCCAAGTACCTCTACATGCGTATTCACCAAGTACCCTTCGGATGCGCCAAGTTTGACTACATGGACCGCCAAGTTCCGCTCCAAACGTGTACGACTACACCCGGTGATGCGACAAGTACCCCGACAACATGTACATCTACACCGCCAAGACCGGCAAGCCCGACGACCCCAAACATCTACGAAACGTGTACCACTACTTCCACCGCCGTCTCCACGTGAACAACTACTTCCCACGACGACCCGTGAACGACTACTTCCTCTACATCATACCGAACTCGATCCGCCCCAAAACGCATGCTCCAAAGGTATAACTGCCGAGACGACCTTCCGAGAACGAATGCATGTTGTATGAGATGCTCATGTTCGAACCGTGTTCGAGTTGTCATTGCACGTTCCTCCTTGGTTGCCATGCCGTCGACCCGTGGGAAACCCGATATCCGGGATCACCCCACCATCCTTGCATGATCCGTTCATCCACACTTTCTTTTGCACTGACATCTCGATGAGTTGTCGGATCACCTGAATGTTGCCGTGGCACCATTTTCGTTGCAGTTGTCGTGACACCCCTTTTGTTCTGCCATGGCGACCAAATGCTTCATAAGATGCTCATGTCAACATTTTCATAAAAGGCATAAAACTTGCATATGTCATCCGCATCATGATAACAACATTTAAAATGTTTAAAATTGTTGTTGCATTAAATTGCTAAATAACATGAGGATTTACCGGAATTGTTGTTTTGTTGTTCCGGCCTCATTTAAACTTGCCTAAAGAGTTAGATCACTTATGTTTCACCTCTTTCCATGTTTAACAACATTTAATATTGTTTGGTAGCTTAAACGAGATTAAACTAAATATGTCCATGTGGTATTTTGTCAATATGCAACTCGTTGCATATTGAGCTCCACTTAACTTGTAGTATTGTTTGTTGCACTTTGCCATGATATGCCTTATTAAACTGGTCATGCATCATACTTGATTGTGCATCATGCCATGTTTATGTGATGGTTGTTTACCATGTTGTTTGCTTCTTTCCGGTTTGCTTCTCTCGTTAGCTTCGATTTTGTTCCGGAGTTGTGAGGATCCGTTCGACTACTTCCGCTTGTCTTCTTCGTGGACTCGTTCTTCTTCCTAGCGGGATTTCAGGCAAGATGACCGTTACCCTGGATCTCACTACTATCATTGCTATGCTAGTTGCTTCGTTCTATCGCTTTGCCGCTCTACCTATCATTTGCTCTTCAAGCCTCCCAATTGCCATGTCAGCCTCTAACCTTTTCACCCTTCCTAGCAAACCATTGTTTGGCTATGTGACCGCTTTTTCTCAGCCCCTCTTATAGCGTTGTTAGTTGCAGGTGAAGTTGAAGATTGCTCCATGGTGGACAGGATTATGTTGGGATATCACAATATCTCTTATTTAATTAATGCATCTATATATTTGGTAAAGGGTGGAAGAGTCGGCCTTATGCCTGGTCTTTTGTTCCACTCTTGCCGCCCTAGTTTCCGTCATACCGGTGTTATGTTCCCGGATTTGGCGTTCCTTACGCGGTTGGGTGATTTATGGGACCCCCTTGACAGTTCGCTTTGAATAAAACTCCTCCAGCAAGGCCCAACCTTGGTTTTACCATTTGCCTCACCTAGCCCTTTTTCCCTTTGGTTTCCGGAGCCCGAGGGTCATATTTATTTAACCCCCCCGGGCCAGTGCTCCTTCGAGTGTTGGACCGAAACGAGCAGACTGCGGGGCCACCTCAGGGCAACTCGAGGGTTGGTTTTACTCGTAGGCTGACCTATCCGGTGTGCCCTTAGAACGAGATATGTGCAGCTCCTATCGGGATTTGTTGGCGCATCGGGCGGCTTTGATGGTCTTGTTTTACCATTGTCAAAATGTCTTGTAAACCGGGATTCCGAGTCTGATCGGGTCTTCCTGGGAGAAGGTATATCCTTCGTTGATCGCGAGAGCTTATCATGGGCCAAGTTGGGACACCCCTGCAGGGTTTAAACTTTCGAGAGCCATGCCCGCGGTTATGGGAAGATGGGAATTTGTTAATGTCTGGTTGTAGATAACTTGACACCAGATACGAATTAAAATGCATCAACCGCGTGTGTAGCCGTGATGGTCTCTTTTCGGCGGAGTCCGGGAAGTGAACATGGTTTTTGGGTTATGATTGACGTAAGCAGGAGTTCAGGATCACTTCTTGATCATTACTAGTTGACGACCGTTCCGTTTGTTCTCTTCTCACTCTTATTTGCGTATTATAGCCACCATATATGCTTAGTCGCTGCTGCAACCTCACCACTTTACCCTTTCCTTTCCCATTAAGCTTTGCTAGTCTTGATACCCATGGTAATGGGATTGCTGAGTCCTCGTGGCTCACAGATTACTACAACAACAGTTGCAGGTACAGGTTATGCAATGATCATGACGCGAGAGCGATGTTTGCTTATTTTGGAGTTCTTCTTCTGCTTCTTCTTCGATCAGGGGATAGGTTCCAGGTCGGCAGCCTAGGCTAGCAGGGTGGATGTCATTTGAGTTTCTGTTTGTGTTTCATCCGTAGTCGGATGATGCTCTTATGTATTGTGATGTTGTATTCGTGTGGCATTGTATGCCTCTTGTATGTATCCCCATCTATTATGTAATGTTGATGTAATGATATCCGCCTTGCAAAAGCGTTTCAATATGTGGTTCTATCCTTGGTGGGACCTTCGAGTCTCTTTAGGATAGTATCGCATATTGGGCGTGACACAGGGTGTGCCGTACAGCGGCCCCATACGCACCCATGCAACTCCGAGCAGACCCCTGGGCCTCCTTAACGCCAACCTGGTCGTCGGCACCGGGTAACAGGCCGCGCCGGCTCCACCTCTGACCAGTGAGAGGGTGCACACCGCGGCCTACCGTCTCGGCGGTCCACCGCGCCACCACCCCCAAGACAGCACTCCAAGCTGGACTGCGTGGCGTCTGGGGCACTACTGTCGGCGTTCTCGGAATGGGGGTATCCAGATTTTCCTGCCTACGGCCTGCGGCGTGGCTCAAGGAGTGGCCCAGTACGGCCCATCTTCATCAGCACATGCTCAAGACCCTCGCAAGGGGCCAAGCCTCGTGGGGTGGACGACAGAAAGCTTCCTCAGGCACAGCCTCGTCAAGCTGGCTCGCCAGGAGGCAGAGAGATCAAGGCAGGGTACCTCACGAGGTGCACGTGACGCAAGCCATGACGACCGAAGCCAGGCGGGCGCTAGGCGGGCGCCGGCCTGCGCAGAGTCCTTGTTTCCTCTTTGGTGCAAAGGGAGCAAGCCCAGGCAAGGGTATCAAGCAAAGGCAACCATTTCGGTGCAAGAAGACCAAGACCAGCAGAACAGCAGGATGTAGGTCATCGTGGAGCCCAAGCCGGCATAATCGTCAGAGTCTTTGGCAGGCGAGCACCGACTTTAGCCAGGATAAGTGTACTAGATGTTCCTCTTCAAAATGGCCAATTGTTGGCGCCCTTCCCGCTCAATATTTGGGAAGAGGACCAAGGCCTCCCCCTATAAATAGAGATAGTCGCCACAGTAGGCAGGCATCGAATCCTGGAAAAGAAGAACTCCACACGAGCTCAAGAACACCCCTCGCGAGGTTGTTCTTCCTTGTATTGTTCATCATCAGCCCCTGAGGCAATCCACCACACCACAAACTAGAGTAGGGTATTACACCACAATAGTGGCCCGAACTAGTATAAACCTCGTGTCCCTTGTGTTGTTCTTCGTGTAGTTTAGATCCTTGCAAGGCAACGAGACGTAGGTAGGTAGGAGGTGCAATCTCCGTGCGCACCCCAGAGTTTGAACCTTGAGGGTTTGCCGGAACCCGAAATCTGACATTTGGCGCGCCAGGTAGGGGTGCGCCGGAATCCTTCTCCCACCGCCTCGCGTACCGTTGCATCATCGCCATCATGTCCGGCGACCCAACGGGCAATCCCGATCCCTGGGCGGCTTGGCCCTCCCACACAGAGCCGCTTGCCCAGGGCGACCTCGACCCCGTGCCCCAGGCAGCTCGCGGTCCGTAGGGTGTTGCGGGCCGCGGGCGACGCGGTCAGGCGGCACCAGCTCTCACGCTACGGCAGGTGCGGTCGGCAGCAAGGGCCTCAAGCCACACCGCGGCCACGGCGCCGTACACCCGGCGGGAGCAGGCGAACTCAAGGGCCGCGCTCACGGTGGCCCGAGAGCTACTGCAATGCAGGCTGCTGGAAGGCGGCCACGACGTGCTACTGGAGCGGGTGGCAAAGCTCTTGGGCTCAGCCGCCTCGGGGGCTCACCCCTTCTGCCCCCAGCCGCCGCCTCAGGTCCAATGCGGACCGCACGAAGGCCCCGCACAGAGGCCCTGCATGCGCCCGCACAGCTCCGAGCGGATTCCAAGGCCGCCCCAACGCCAACCCAGCCATCAGCGCCGGGCTGCCAACAATGCCGCCTCCGCCTCCGACCAGCGAAGGTGGATTCACTACAGCCCACAGCCCCAATGGGCCGCCGCGCTACCACACCCTGGTGGGAACCTCAAGCAGGACTGCGTGGCACACGCGGCACTACACCGAGGCATTCGGGGCGCCGGCCCCAGAAGCGTATGTGCCCCGCATGGTGCATCAAGGGCACGCGCAGGTGGAAGACCATGGCTCGTTCCTCGGCCCAAGCTGGGGGAAGAGATGCCGCAAGCTGAGCTCTTTCAGGAGCCCTGGGAAAGCCTCGTTGACCACGCTGGAGGCAGCGACTATCGGGTACCGCTAATTCCCCAGGAACAGGCATACGCTAACCATGGATCTCAGGAGGTACAGGTTGTCGCGGCGGACGGCTGCCCCAATCCAGCAGCTTCCTACCCCTCAGGAGGAGGGCATCGGGGGCTGCAGGAAAGGGGCCAAGACCCGGCCTCACCCCTGCAGCGCATGGAGCAAGTCGCCCTCAGGAGGTAGGCCCTCTGCCAGGGAGGTGCCTCAGGGCCTGCCCCCGGCAGAGGACCCGTGGTCGTCGCTGGAACCACTGGCGACCGCTCTATCCCATCGGTGGCGTCCTTGGTCTCCGGCTGTCATCGATGACAATAGAGTGTGGCGCAAGGTGGGGCTCTCGTCTGGTGATATGAAGCAAGGCCGGTACCTATGAAGAAGGCCGAGTGCCTGTGAAGCTCGCCGCCCCATGACACTCTCACGTAATAATAAGTGGGGCTGTACATGCCCCGGAGTCTTCGGAGAGCCGCCCTCGGGCCTCGGGGGCTCCCGCGCACGCCTAGTGGCAGCACTTAGCTCCGCGCTGGTGAGAAGACGTCGAAGACTAGACTAGGTGACGGACGCGGCCTTTCTGCCTTTTTGCCTTTCCCTTGGTTGTCGTTTTCCCCCTGTTTGAATTTAAGTTGGATTTGAGCTTAAGACTTGCGTGTGTTCGGCGAAGGGGTGTTTAGTCTCATTCGAGCAATCTCTCGTGTTTTGGCTACCGCCTCGCGTCCCTCCAGCTTCAGCTGCCTCCCCTCGTGAGCCCCTCGCGAGTCGGGCCAGGCCCAGCACGCGCGCAGCCCAGGCTGCCGTCACCGCGCCCTCTCAGGAGGTTCTCACTACAGGTTCAATGGGTCCATTCAGGAAGCACTCGGGACACCGCGGCCCCCCGCGGACTCGCTCAGGACCCACGCGGGTCAGAGGTAAACAAGACAATTGACTCATCACGAGACCAACCGCTCGGTATGGGCATGCAGGTGACATCATGTCTACCAAAATGCTAACTGCAAGTTTTTACACGAGCGGCTCCCCCTCCCAAAATGCTCTTACAACCTTCAGGGCCAAGCCTGAACTCTCTCTGTGCAGGGTAAAAAGCAGGAATAACGCACAGTCAATCGGATAAATCCCCCAATGCATCCTCAGGTGCACCCCCGGAGTCATCACTGGTGTCGCTGGCTTCGCCATCACCCTCTGCATCACCGTCATCAGCATCCGGGCCGTTCACCACGCCGCCCTAGCAACCACGACCACGCCGTCGTCGGTGGCGGTGAAGGCCCTAACAAGGGCGTCCACATTGTCTTCCACCCAATGCGCCAGGTCGTCCCGGATGGCCAAGGGTACCGATGCGATGGCGGCATCAAAGTCAAAATGGGGGTCCCTTTCCTGAAGATGGCTGAAGACGCGAGAAAAAGCACGTCCAAGCAGGGCACGACTCCTCTCCTCCACCAACCTGTCGGCTCTGCCCGACCGAGTCTCTAGCCGCGTCACCACATCAGTGAAGAACTGAAGGTTGCCAGCATAGTTAACCTCATGAGGCTCCCCAACGGCTGCCTCGCAGATGTTGCCCAAGGCCCTGTTAGCCCTCTCCCAGAGTGTGAGGAGAATGAGGCCATGCATGTGCTCCAAGGTCTGCCGCTGGTGTATCTCATCCTCGTTCCGCCGTGCGACGACCTCAGCCGCGTCAAACCTTTGACGGAGGAGGAGCACCTCGGCGCGGGAAGAAGCCAGCTCCACCTGCGCTGCGCCAAGGGCGGCCCCGGTGGCATCCGCATGCCACGTTGCTTCATCCAGCCTGGCCTTAAGGACGGAGGTCCTGCCCTCTGCTTCGACCCTGATCAGCTCCAGCCTTTCCCAGTACTCGCGCTTGAGGTTCGAGCGAGCCTCCGCCACCCGACGGTCAACCTCTTCTTGGGCCCGGGCTTCCCGCGCGGTAACATCGTCCTCCGCCTGCGCCACCAGGCGCTCCCTCGTCTCCAACCGCTCGAGGTCAAGGGTGCGCTCGGCGGCCTCCAGCGTCAGTGCCTCCTCGCGCCTCTGGAGCTCTGCCCGGTCAACCGAAGCCCCCTTCATCGACGCAAGGCCCGCCTCATGCAGCTCCACCTGCTGCTCCAGGGAGCTACTCCAGGCCTGGAGCTCGCACGCCTGCTCCTCTGCAGCCTTGCGCCGTTGGTCAGCCTCCCGGGCCTCCTCAACGGCCTTGGAGCAGGCCTCTCAAGAAGCCGCCAGCAGCGCCTCGGCCTTCGCATTGTCAAGGCCACACTGGTGGCACGCAAGGGCAATGACCACCTTCAACTTGTGCCTCTCCTTAGCCAGGTGCAGGCCCTCGGCCTCAAGGCGCGCGTCCTCGACGGCAATCTCTACACCGAGCTGGCTCACTGCGTCAGCCACACTCTAGAGAAACCCTTGCCGAAGGGTGCGTCGCTCCCGAGCGCGCTCGAGCATGTCTTCCGCGTCATCCTCCGCCCCTGGTGCGCACGGAGGGCTACGAACCGGCACGCCCCCTCTGGGCAGGGGGCTAGGGGCTGGCGCCCTCGTGATGGCCGGGCACGCCTCGCCTGAAACCTGGCTCTGAGCCGGTTCGTCCTCCAAGGAAGAGTGCGAGACCGACCTCAGCCAGTCGCCGCCCACCACCAAAGGAGGAGCCCGGGGCAGGCTGGCTTTGCCCCGGCAGAGCTCGCAAAGGAGGGTCGTGAGGCGCACAGAATCAGGATGCTCCGCAGGATGGCTCACCCCTCCAACCGACTTCACAACAAGGGCAGTGCTTGAACCCGGGACGCTTGGGGTCGGTAGAGAGGGCGAGGCCTGGGGAGATGGCCCCTCGGCCGTCTCCATGAACTCGGCAGGAAGGGCCCTGCAGGGCAATGGTCAGCTGAAGCAATGGGAAAGTAAGGGACTAAGAAAGGAGAAGGCTTACTCATCAACGGCGAAGTACTTCCTGTGCTTCAATAGGCGGCAGGGGTAATCGTCACCACCCAAGGCCTCCCTTCTCTTTCGAAGGGCATCGAAGTCCATGCAGAAGCGGCATAGGAGCTCGGCGCAAGGGTCAGTCTGCAGCGAGGAACAAGCGCCAAGGTGACCGGCGTCAGGGGCATTGCCCTGGAGCACGCCGCCGGGTGCCGTCCCGTGGGGAGTGGCCGAGGCCTCGGGAGCCTCTGCCACGGAAGCCGCGGGCCGTGGCTCAGCGCTTTCGCTGCCGCCGGGCAGGCCTCAGAAGATGCCACATCAGGAGTTCCACGCGGCGTCATTATCCCAACGGCAGCCCCCTCATCCCTCAGCGGCCCTTGCCTCCCTGCTCCACCACTCGAGGAAGGACAGCCACGGGCAACCGGGAGGGTAACCACAACAACTGGGTTCTCACATGGTCCCATGAGGCCTGCTGGGTGCAACCCCCATTCATCAAAGCTCGGCATATGCTTCACAAAATCAGCCCTCCCTAAGCAAAGGTACAGCAAGACACCCCCTTGCTGAAGGCTGCCAGGGGAAGGGTCCCCAGTCAGAATCATGAGAACCTTCCTCAGCACCTCAGGTGCCAGATCTTCCTTCTGGAGCCTCATGCGGTCTTCATGCCCCCCGAAGGTCCACATCCGGCGTGAATGACGCTGGAGAGGGGCGATGCGGCTCTGGAGGAACTCCTTCACCACCTTGGGGGCCGTCACATCGAGCGCCCTCAAGTTCCCGAAGCGACACCAGACGAAGGCGAGCCGGGGGCTCGTGAGCATCACATGGCCCCAGCCCGAGTTGGGGACAGCGGGCAAGGTTGGCTCCGAGAGCAGGGGGTTGGGCACTCCGACATCCACGTACAGCCACCGCTCTCGGAACCCAGTCGCAGGCAGAGGAAGGCTGAAATCAATCCCCGAGGCTGCCGCTTCCGGTGCGGCGAGGAAGCTCACGCACCCCGAGCATTGGGTGGGGTCGCTGAGGCGCAAAGAGAAGAAGTGGCGCATCAAGGCAACTGAAGGAGGAATGCCCACCATCGCCTCGCAAACAAAAGCGAAGACGGCAAGGAGAGCAATGGATTCGGGACCGAAATGCATCATCTGAATCTGGTAATGGGAAAGTACGGCATTGAAGAAATCGGAAAAGGGGGGAACCAGTCCCGCCCACAGGGCGTCGGCGAAGTACCGGACCTCGGTGACTATTCTGTCAATGGAGAAGTGAGACGCGGGCCAGACCGTCATCCTCCCACACTCGTTGAAGGTGGTGGCAAGGGTGGAACTAACCTTACCCAAGGCTTCCAGATTGTGTATGATCGACTGATCCACAGTAGGAGCCGCCGACGGCGGCGAGCGGGGCGAGGGCACAGGCTTCTTCCCTTTCCCCTTCTTAGTTGGCACCATGGCGACAGGAAGGGAGAGGGTTCGGGATTGGATTGGAAGCGGAGGTTGGAGCTCAAGGGGAAGAAGAGCTGGGGACGCACGAGCGGCAAGAAGAGGGATGACCGTGTGCAACTTCGGGTCCGCCTAGTCGGTCCAAAAATAAGCAGGCATGGGGAAACAGGGACGCCCACGTCCAATCAACCGCCACGCCGCACCCAAGACCGCAGGCTGTTGGGGCCCGCGGCACTTCGCACTTGCCCCTTCGCTTCTCTTCTAAGCCAAGTTCGGGCGCGCCTTGGGCCCGGGGGCTACTGTCGGCATTCTGGGAACGGGGGTACCCAGACTTGCCTGCCTGCGTCCTGCGGCGTGGCTCAAGGAGTGGCCCATTACGGCCCATCTTCATCAGCACATGCTCAAGACCCTCGCGATGGGCGAAGCCTCGCGGGGCGGATGACAGAAAGCTTCCTCAGGCACAGCCTCGCCAGGCTGGCTCGTGAGGACGCGGAGAGATCAAGGCAGGGTACCTCATGAGGTGCCCGTGACGCAAGCCATGACGACCGAAGCCAGACGGGCGCCGGCCTTTGTAGAGTCCTTGTTTCCTCTTTGGTGCAAAGGGAGCAAGCCCAGGCGAGGGTATCAAGGAAAGGCAACCATTTCGGTGCAACAAGACCAAGACCAGCAGAACGGCAGGATGGAGGTCATCGTGGAGCCCAAGCCGGCGTCATCGTCAGAGTCTTTGGAAGGCGAGGACCAACTTTAGCCAGGATAAGTGTACTAGATGTTCCCCTTCAAAATGGCCAATTGTTGGCACCCTTCCTGCTCAATATTTGGGAAGAGGACCAAGGCCTCCCCCTATAAATAGAGATAGTCACCACAATAGGCAGGCATCGAATCCTGCAAAAGTAGAACTCCACACTAGCTCAAGAACACCCCTCGCGAGGTTGTTCTTCCTTGTATTGTTCATCATCAGCCCCTGAGGCAATCCACCACACCACAAACTAGAGTAGGGTATTACACCACAATGGTGGCCCGAACTAGTATAAACCTTGTGTCCCTTGTGTTGTTCTTCGTGTAGTTTAGATCCTTGCAAGGCGACGAGACATAGGTAGGTAGGAGGTGCAATCTCCGGGCCACCCCAGTGTTCGAACCTTGAGGGTTTGCCGGAACCCGAAATCCGACAACTACAACGAGGCCCTCGGGACGGCGGCCCCAAAAGCCTATGTGCCCCACATGGTGGATCAAGAGTGCGCGCTGGAAGAAGACCACGGCTCGTTCCTTGGGCCAGGTTGGGGGGGGGGGGAAGCGCCAGAAGCTGAGCTCTTTTAGGAACCCCATGAGAGCCTCGACAACTGCGCTGGTGGCGGCAACTATTGGGTACCACTTATTCCTCAGGAGCAAGCTTATGCTAACCATGGGTCGCAGGAGGTACAGGTCGCGGCAGCAGATGGCTGCCCCAATGCTGCAGCCTCCTAACCCTCAGGAGGAGGGCACCGGGGGCTGCGAGAGAGGGGCCGAGATCGGGCTCACCCCCGTGGCGCTTGGAGCAAGGCATCCTCAGGAGGTAGGCCCTCTGCCGGGGAGGTGCCCCTGGGCCTGCCACCGGCAGAGGACCCGTGGTCGTCGGGGGAACCGCTGGCGACCGCTCTACCCCCATTGGCTTCGTCCTTAGTTTCCGGTCGCTGTTGATGGCGGTAGAGTGCGGTGCAAGGCGGGGCCCTCGCCTGGCGATATGAAGCAAGGCCGGTACCTGTGAAGAAGGCCCAGTGCCCGTGAAGCTCGCCGCCCGTGACACTCTCACGTAATAATGAGTTTGAGGCTGTACACGCCCCGGAGTCTCTTGAGAGCCGCCCTTGGGCCTCGGGGGCTCCCGCCCATGCCCTGTGGCAGCACTTAGCTCTGCGCTGGTGAGAAGACATCGAAGACTAGACTAGGTGCCGGACGCGGCTTTTTGCTTTTTTGCCTTCTCTCTGTTGTCAAGTTTCTTCGATTTGAAATTGAGCTTGAGACTTGCGTGTGTTTGGGGAAGGGGCATTTAGTCTCGTTCGAGCAATCTCTTGCATTCTGGTTTCAGCTTTGCGTCCAAAGTTAGCGTCAGCTGCCTCCCCTCGCGATCCCCTTGCGAGCTGGGCCGGGCCAGACACGTCTATCATCCGGACCGATGTCACCGCGCCCTCTTAGGAGGTTCTCATAACAGGATCAGTGGGTTCACCCAGAAGACACTCAAGGCACTGCGGCCCCCGTAGGCTCGCTCGGGACCCGTCCGGGTCAATGGTAAACAAGTCAACCGACTACTCGTGGGGCCAATCGCTCAGCATGAGCATACATGCGGCGCTATGTCTACAAGTACACTAACTGCAAACTTTTACACGAGGGGCTTCCCCTCCCAAAATGCTCTTACAACCTTCAGGGCCGAGCCCGAACTCTTTCCGTGCAGGATAAATAGCGGAAATGACGTGTGATCAATCAGACAAATCCCCCAATGCATCTTTGGGAGCGCCTCCGGAAGCATCACTGGCTTCACTGGCCTCACCATCATCCATGCCGTCATCGTCAGCATCATGCTCATTCACCACGCCGCCTTCATCGGCGGCCACGGCCACGCCGTCATCATCGGTGGTGAAGGCCCTAACAAGGGCGTCCACATTCTCTTCCACCCACTGCGCCAGATCGCCCCAGATGGCTACAGGCACCGGTGCGATGGCAGTGTCGAAATCAAAATGGGGTCCCTGTCCTAAAGATAACTGAAGACGTGGGAGAAAGCACATTCAAGCAGGGCACAACTCCTCTCCTCAACAAGCCTGTGGGCCCTGTCAGACTGGGTCTCCAGCTGCGTCACCACATCTGTGAAGAACCGGAGGTTGCCAGCATAGTTGATTACACGAGGCTCCGCAACGGCCGCCTCACAGATGTTTCCCAAGGCCACGATGGCCCTTTCCCTGAGCGCGGAGAGCATGGGGCCATGCACATGCTCCAAAGTCTGCCATTGACGTATCTCGTCCTCATTCCGCCGCGCAACGGCCTCTGCGCCATCAACCCTCTGTTGAAGAAGGAGCACCTCGGCGCGGGAAGAAGCCAGCTCCGCCTGCGCAACACCAAGGGCGGCCCTAGAAGCATCCGCGTGCCGCATCACTTCAGCCAACATGGCCCCGAGGGCAGTGGTCCGGCCCTCAGCCTCGACCCTGATAAGCTCCAACCTTCTTTCGTACTCGTGCTCGAGATTGGAGCGAGCTTCCGCCGCGCAGCGGTCGACCTCTTCTTGGACACGGGCTTCCCATGCACTGACGTCGTCCTCCGCCCGGGTCACCAGACGCTCCCTCGTCTCCAACCGCTCGAGGTCAAGGTTGCGCTCGGCGGACCCAAGCGCCAGCGCCTCCTCTCACCTCCAGAGCTCCGCCTCGTCCTCAGGCCCCCTTTTCAGCGACACGAGGGCCGCCTAGCGCAGCTCCACTTGCAGCTCCAGAGAGTTGCTCCAGGCCTGGAGCTCCCACGCGTGCTCCTCCGCAGCCTTGCACCGTCGGTCTGCTTCCTGGGCCTCCTCGACGGCTTGGGAGCAGGCCTCTCGTCAGGCTTCCAGCGACGCTTCAGCCTTCGCGTTCTCAAGATCACGTTGGTGCCGCGCGAGGCTGACAGCCACCCTCAGCTTGCGCCTCTCATCGGCCAGGCGCAGGCCTTTAGCCTCGAGGCATGCATCCTCGCCAACAAGCTCCTCCCCGAGCTGGTTCACCGCGTCCGCCGCCTTCTGAAGGAACTCTTGACGAAGGGCGTTGCGCTCCCGAGTGCACCTAAGCACGTCTTCTGCATTGTCCCCTGACCCCGGCGCATGCGGGGGTGCCATGAGGCGGCACACCCCCTCTCGGCAGGGGGATGGGGGCTGGCGCTGCCATAACCGCCGGACGGGCCCCGCCATGGATCCAGCCCGGCACCGGTTCGTCCCTCGAGGAGGAACTCAAGATCGACTTCAGCTAGTCACCATCTACGACTAAAGAGGGAGCACAGGGCAGGCTGGTCGTGCCCCAGGAGGGCTCGCGAAGGAGGGGCGCGAGGCGCGCGAGATCAAGGTACTCCATGGGGCGTCCTACTTCTCCAAGCAGCCCCGCAGCAAGGGCGGTACTCGAACTCGGGGCACTCAGAATCGGCGGAGGAGGTGAAGCTCGAGGGAATGGTTCCCCAGCCTTCTCCATCAACTCGGCAGGAAAGGCCCTGAAAGCCTATGGTCAACCGAAGCAACAGGAAATTAAGGAACTACGAAAAGGAGGACTTACTCGTCGATGGCAAAGTACTTCCTGCGCTTCAATAGGCGGCAGGGGCGATCATCGTCACCCAAGGCCTCCTTTCTCTTGCAGAGGGCCTCGTAGTCCATGCGGAACCGGCCCAAGCGCTCGGCGCAAGGATCGGTCTGCGGCGCAGAGGAGGTGTCAAGATGAACCGCGTCAGAGGCATCGGCCCGGGACACACCGCCAGGCGCCGCCTCGTGAAGGACTGCCGGGGCCTTCGGAGCCTCGGCCTCAGGAGCCGCAGGCCGCAACTCCACACCTGCCGCTGCTCCTGAACGGGCTTCAGGGGATGCCACCTCCGAGGCTCCACGCAGCGTCAGCGTCCCAGCTTCGGCCCCCTCAGCTCCCGATGGTTCTTGTCTCCCTGCCCCACCACCTGAGGCCGGATCGCCATGGGCAACCAGAAGAGCAGCCGCAACAACTGGATTCTCGCAGGGTCCCGTGAGGCCAACCGGACGCAGCCCCCACTCGTCAAAACTGAGCATCTGCCTCACAAAATCGGCCCTGCCCGAGCAAAGATACAAGAGGGCAGCCCCCTGTCGAAGGCTGCCCGGGGAGGGATCGCCAGTCTGGACCCTGAGCACCGTCCTCAGCACTTCGTGCGCCAGATCTTCCTCCTGGAGCCTCATGCGGTCTTCATGCCCCGCAAAGGCCCACATCCTGCGGGAAGGGCGCTGGAGAGGAGCAATGCAGCGTTGAAGGAACTCCTTCACCACCTTGGGCGCCGTTACGTCGAGCACCCTCAAATTCCGGAAGCGACGCCAAACGAAGGCGAGCCGGGGGCTCGTGAGTGTCTCATGACCCCAGCCTGAGTTGGGGACATCAGGCGAGGTTGGGTGCGAGAGCAGGGGGCTGGGTACTCCGACGTCCACATACAGCCACCGCTCTCGGAACCTGGCCGAAGGAGGAGGAAGGCTGAAGTCGATCCCCGAGGCAGCCGTCTTCGGCACGACGAGGAAGCTCATGCACCCCGAGCATTGAGTGGGGTCACTCAGGTGCAAAGAGAAGAAATGGCGCAGGAGGGCGATGGAAGGAGGAATGCCCACCATGGCCTCGCACACAAATGGGAAAACAACAAGGAGGGTAATGGATTCGGGACCCAGGTGCATCATGTGGATCTGATAATGGGAGAGCACCGCATTGAAGAAAGAAGAAAAGGGTGGAACCAGACCCGCCCACAGGGCGTCAGCGAAGAATCGGACCTCGGTGACGACCCTGTCGAAGGAGGAGTGAGATGAGGGCCAGAACGTCTTCCTCCCGCACTCGTTGAAGATGGAGGCAAGAGCAGAGCGGACCATGTCCAAGGCTTCAGGGATGAGTATGATTGACCGATCGACGGCAGGAGCCGCTGCCGGAGGCAAGCGGGGCGAAGGCGCGGGCTTCTTCCGCTTTCCCTTCTTTGTTGGCGCCATGGTGACGGAAAAGGGGGGAGGTTCGAGTTGGATTGGAGGCGGAGGTTGGAGCTCAAGGAGAAAGGAAGGACGGGGAGCGCGCGGATGGCGAAAAGGGAATGACTGTGTGCAACCGCGGGTCTGCCTAGCCGGGCGCGTAATGAGGGGCTGATGGGGCTCGCGGCGCTTCGCACTTGCCCCTTCGCTTCTTTGCTAAGCCAAGTCCGGGCGCGCCTTGGGCCCAGGGGCTACTGTCGGTGTTCTGGGAACGGGGGTCCCCAGAATTGCCTGCCAATGGCCTGCAGCGTGGCTCAAGCAATGGCCCAGTGCGGCCCATCTTCATCAACTCAAGCTCAAGACCCTCGCGAGGGGCCAATCCTTGTGGGGCGGACGACAGGAAATCTTCCTCAGGAGTAGCCTCGTCAGGCTATCTTGCGAGGAGGCGGAGCGATCAAGGCAGGGGTACCTCGTGAGGTGCCCGTGACGCAAGCCTGTAAGTGCATCTAGTGCCCCTTAGTGATTTTGGTGTATTGAAGACTTATAGGTTAAGAGACTGATGTGTTTGTGAGTGTACACATGTCTATAAGTCTATGAGGAGTTTGATATTTATAGAGAAAGTCGACCCCTAAAAATGAAGTTCTTCGACTAAAGACTTTGGATTTCTGAAGACTTTCTGAAGACTTTGAAAGTGAAGAAATTGGTGTGACCTTGAAGACTTGGTAATCATTCGAGGAACATGAAGCGCGAAGACTTTTGTTTTCATAGTTTTGTTTTATCTTTCTTGAGTCATAGGAAACACCGTACTGTTAAAGGGGGTCGAGGAAATACTAAGGAGAAATTTCCATGTGATGCTCAACTCAAATCCTACACCTACCAATCCCTTCGAGTGAAACCATTGGAAATCTCACATAGTTCAGTCATATTCTTAATTGACAGAGACGAAGTTCTTTTGGTCTCTGAGGAATTTGTTCTGACTGAAGAGTTAGGAATTCGCCAGTTCGGATTGCCTACCAAGTGAGGAACATGATAGCCCTGAGGAATCCGAACATCAAACATGTCGACCGTTGCTGTGCTATGCGCCAGCTGTCCCAAAATATCTACCCACCTAACGGTCATATCAGACAAGGGCATTTATGTCTTATCATGTCAGGCTGCTCCCTATAAATAGCATCATTGAAGAGATTGATCCTACGTGGATCCGATGCTTGTTTCCTTTGAAGATTGTGCTTCTTCTAGACAGTTAGGCGTCAAGGTCTGGAGCATCCAAGAGGAATTGTGGATCGCCGAGTGACCGAGTTTGTGAAGGTTCGGAAGTCACCTGAAGACTTACCACGAGTGATTGGGCGAGGTCTGTGTGAATTTAGCTCAAGGAGAATACGGTGAGGACTGTGTGTCCGGGACTGGGTGTCCTCGAGTTTAAATACTCAGCCGCTCCAACCAGATGTACAACTGAGCCAGCAGTTGGAACTGGTCTACCAAATCATTGTCTTCACCGAGCTTACTGGTTCTATTTCCTCAACTCTTTAAATTCCTCATGTATGTTGTTGTGTTCCTGTTCATATCTGTTTGAAGATTTTGAATGAAGACTTTCTCAATTTCCTCAGCTCTATTTCTTTAGTTTGTTCGTCTTCTTCCTTGTGTTATCCTATGTTTACGCTTTTTGTACTCTGTGCTTGTCTTCATTTCATCATGATGACTATGCCTGTGTTCTGTTATGTTCCTTTCTGAGTACTTATTCCGCTGCAAGTAGTTCTTCATTTAGGAATTTCCTCACCAGCAAATTCCTCACTGAAGAATTCATAAAAATCGCCTATTCACCCCCGCTCTAGTCGATATAACACACTTTCAATTGGTATCAGAGCAAGGTACTCCCTTGTTCTGTGTGATTTTGCTTTAACCACCTGGAGTTCTAGTTATGTCGACCGCAGGTATGATCAAGGTCTATGCTGGGTGTCCTACCTTCGATGGCACAGACTACCCCTACTGGAAGAATAAGATGTGAATGCATCTTGAAGCAATTAACAACGATCTCTGGTACGTTGTGGAAAATGGTGTTCCCTCAGCACACCTTCTTTGAATGCTGTTGATGTGAAGAGATTCAAGCCACTCAATTCTCAAGCAAAGAATATCATATGTGGCCATCTGAGTAAAGGGCAGTATGGTAGAGTGAGTGCTTTGGAAACTGCTAAACTCATCTAGGATAGGCTCTCCAAAGTAAACAAAGGAGTCTCAACTCAACGTGACTCTCGTGTTAACGTTCTTCGCAATCTCTTCAACCGCTTCAAAAGACTCGACAATAAAAATGTTCAGCAAACCTTCGATCGCCTCACTGATATCTCAAATGAGCTTCAAGGGCTTGGCGCCACTGACATCACCGACCATGAGGTGGTGAAGAAATTGCTGAGATCGCTCGATTCTTCATTTGACACTCTGGCACTGATGATTCAAGAGCGTGGTGATTACAAGTCACTTGATCCTGCTGATATCCTCGAGAGGCTAAACACTCATGAGTTCCAGCTTGCTGAGAAGAGAGATCTCTATGGTCCAAGCTATGGCAAACCACGTGCTCTAAAGGCCAAGGCAGTCTCTGAGTCTGAGGAAGAAGACTCTACTAGCAGCCTTGGTGATCCTGAAGAACTGAGCCAGGAACTAGCACCGCTCGTGAAGAAATTTTAGAAGTTCTCAAGATGTGGTCGCTTTGGAAAATCCTCAAGGAGCAACGATTCCTCATCCAGTCACTACAAGAAAATGTTGTGCCACAAATGCAAGAAGCCTGGTCATTACATTCAAGATTGTCCTCAGTGGGACAAGGAACTAAAGAAGAAGAAATACAAGGATTACAGTTCTGATGACGCCAAGAAGAAGAAGAAATCTTCAAAGTCTTCATCATCAAAATCCTCAAAGTCTTCATCTCACAAGAAGAGCAGCTCCAAGAAGGCTCGGGCATTCATTGGCAAGGAAATGAATTCTGAGGGTGAATCTGAGAATCATGAGGAAGAGAAGGCATCCGAGGAGTCTGTGTCTGGTGTGGCAAGTCTAGCTCTCGCTACCGCATTTGTCAGCAAGTCTATCTTCAACACTGAAGAAAATGGCAACACCAACAATGCTGATGAAGGCAATGATGACTACGCTCCCACCTATTGCTTCATGGCAAAGGGTGCCAAGGTAACTAAATACCCCTCCTCTGAATCAAGTGAGGATGAATCTGATGAAAATCTTAAGCCTAGCTACTCTAAGCTTGCTAAGATTGCTATGAAACAACAAAAGGCTATTGAAAAGCTTCAAAACATGCTTGACAAAAGTGATGATATGTTGGGTGATGAAATGGACCACACTAAAGACTTAACTGAAAATCTTCAGAGACTTCAGTCTAAGTTTGACAACCTTCAAAGTCATCATAACACTCTCTCATCTGATCATGAGAAGCTTTCCTATGAATTTCTTCAAAGAAATCAAGATCTTGAGAAGCTAAGAGTGTGTTATGAAGATCTTCAGAAGGAGTGTGATTCATTACTTGCTCAACAAATCAACGCTACCCAGGAAGAATTTGTTCCTCCATGTCTTAAGTGCATTGAACGTGAATCTGCTAATTCTTCACCTGAAAGTTCAAATGCTTCAAATGTTACAAATTCTTCACTTGTATCTTCTATCACTAATTCCCCATCTGAGGACAATGCTAGTACCACTAATGATGCAGGGCTGAAGGAATTGTACACGACAGGCATGTACAAAAGCCTCAAAGGGCATCAGATATTTTGTGATGTGCTCAAAAAGCAGATCCTCAACAGAAACCCTAGGAAAGAGGGTACTTATTTTGAGAGGAAACTCAATGCTGATGGAACATATTGGAAGCCTGAGCAGTACCCCAAAACCTCATGGGTTGCTGCAAAGGGACCTCCAATTGATCCATCCAACTTATCTGGATTTACATGTGAATATCCTCATTCTTCTGATGAGTCATTTGACTCCAACTATAAACTGTTCAAAAATCAGAATGGTGAAGTATTTGCTAGATACATTGGGACTAACTGCAGGAACGGTTCCCCTACGAAGAAAATCTGGGTTCCCAAAAGTTATCTTGAAAGTCTTCAGGTGAATGCCCTCATGACACCACCTGTGAAGAATAGGATCTCCAGATCAAATTCTTCATATGGATCAAATTCCTTAAATGGATCAAAGTCCTCATATGATCATCATTGTGTTAACCCTTCTATTTCGCAGGGTAGAGCTAAGGGCTATGAATATGCGCATTATTCTTCAAATCATTATGTTCATAAGTCCTCGAAGAATTTCTCTTCTTATTCATATGCTTACCCTAACCCCTCTTATGTGAAACGAAGTGGACTAGCTTCTATGCCACCTTTCTCATATGGTGCTCGCAGAGTGATGAATTCTTTGCCACCCCTTCACATGTGGGTGGTGAAGAAAAAGAACTAATCTCTTATGCAGGGTCAAGTCTCCAGTCGTGCTCAAAACGACTGAAGAATTTGCTGGAGACCTGAGTGTGCCTGAAAGGACACAGGCTAATCATGAAGAAATGAATTTTCATTTCTCACGTCCTCATACTGTTTTATTTGTGCTATTGCTTGATGAAATTGAACTGATGATATTGATGTCATATTCTTCACCGATGAAGTATATGAGTTCGTAAGTTGCACTAATTCATCTGCAGGATGATCAGCCCAAAGCAAACGAGTGGGTCCTCGATAGTGGATGTACAAATCACATGACGGGTGACCAGAATCTATTGATGGATGCTCCTTTATCACCGTCACATCTGAAGCATATCATCTTCGCTG
Source organism: Triticum dicoccoides (assembly GCF_002162155.2). Classification (NCBI taxonomy): domain Eukaryota; kingdom Viridiplantae; phylum Streptophyta; class Magnoliopsida; order Poales; family Poaceae; genus Triticum; species Triticum dicoccoides. The sequence goes on along the minus strand of NC_041385.1, from coordinate 665,857,980 downwards.
ACAAAGGCAAAAGTCGGGTATTCGGTCTAGGTAAGGTTGCGATCTCAAAGGATCGACACATGGACAAAGTCATGCTTGTCGAGTCCTTAGGATACAACCTCATGTCTGTCTCGATGCTTTGTGATCTCGATATGGTTGTTTTCTTTAGAAGATATCATTGTGTTGTGATCATGGAAGCTGACCATTCCAAAGTATTCGAAGGCTTTAGGAGAGGAGATCTGTATATTGTTGATTTCTCTACAGGACCTCAACCAGCCGTGTGCTTACTTGCAAAAGCTTCAGAAGGCTGGCTATGGCATCAACGACTTGGTCATGCCGGCATGAGGAATCTGCATACGCTTGCAAAGAAGAAGCATGTCATTGGTATTGAAAATGTCAAATTCCTCAAGGATCACTTATGCGGAGCTTGTGAAGCTGGAAAGATGACAAAGGCCAAGCATCTAGCGAAGACTATCATGACTACCACTCGTCCATTTGAATTACTTCACATGGATTACTTTGGTCCTAATCATTATTCTGCTGTTTCAAATGATGCATCTCTATATGGCTTTGTTATTGTTGATGACTATTCTCGTTACACATGGGTACACATTGTCACCTTCAAACATGAAGTGCAGGAAGTCTTCAAACGATTTTCCTCGAGGGCTTCAACCAACTTTGGTGTGAAGATCAAGCACATCAGAACTGACAATGGGACCGAGTTCAAGAATTCCGGTATTGATGGCTATCTTGATGAACTTGGTATTACTCATGAGTTATCTGCTCCTTACACTCCTCAGCAGAATGGCGTCGTGGAGCGCAAGAACAGAACCCTCGCTAAAATGGTTCGTATTATGCTTGATGAATACAAGACGCCTCGTTGCTTCTGGATTGAGGCAATTGATAATGCGTGCCACATCATCAACAGGGTATATCTTCACAAATTCTTCAAGAAAACTGCTTATGAACTCCTCACTGACAAAAAGCCAAATGTGAGTTATTTCATAGTCTTTGGTGCAAAATGTTGGATTAGAGATCCTCATCACACATCTAAATTCTCAGTGAAAGAACATGAAGGTTTTATGCTTGGTTATGGAAAGGACTCACACACCTACAGAGTCTTCAACAACGTTCTTCACAAAGTTGTTGAAACTGTAGATGTGTGGTTCGATGAAACTAATGGCTCGCAAAGAGAGCACCTACCTTCTGTGATAGATGAACCTGCACCTGAAGATTCTATCAAGTTCAAGGCTACCGAGGATGTCATTCCTACCGAAGAATCTACTGAAGAATTCATTCCTGATCGTGATGATTACCGAGCTGGCGCACCTGAAGAAAATGGTGCTGAAGAAAATGCTCCTGAAGGGAACGCTGATCAAATTCCTCGAAGACAACCCACTCATCCTCGCATCGCTAATGAAGTGCAAATTGAGAAGATCATTAATGACATTGAAGCACCAGGTCCTCTCACTGCTCAAAATCTTCACATTTATCTAACTTTTGTGGGCACTTTGCTTTTGTCTCTATCATAGAGCCTACTAAGGTAGATGAAGCATTTCTGGAGCCTGAGTGGATTCAGGCTATGCAAGAAGAATTATATCAGTTCGAGCTCAACAATGCCTGGGAACTAGTCAAACGTCCAGATCCTCGCAAGCACAACATCCTTGGCACAAAGTGGATCTACCGCAACAAGCAAGCTGAAAATGGCCTTGTGGTGAGGAATAAGGCACGGCTTGTAGCTCAAGGCTACACACAGGTTGAAGGAATTGATTTCAATGAAACTTTTGCACCTGTTGCTAGACTTGAAGCTATTCGCTTATTACTTGCTTACGGTAACCATCATGATATTATCTTACAACAAATGGATGTGAAAAGTGCATTCCTCAATGTTAAGATTGAGGAAGAAGTATATGTTGCTCAGCCCCCAGGTTTTGAAGATCCAAAGAATCCCGACAAAGTCTTCAGACTCAACAAGGCCCTGTATGGCCTCAAGCAAGCCCCTCGGGCGTTGTATGGCACTTTGAAGGAATTCTTCATGAAGAATGGCTTCAAACCCGGTTCACTCGACCCAACTCTTTTCACTAAATCTTATGATGGTGAACTATTTGTGTGCCAAATATATGTTGATGATATTATCTTTGGCTGTCCTGACCAACGTTATAGTGATGAATTTCCCTATATGATGAGTGAAGAATATCAAATGTCTATGATGGGAGAGTTGAAATTCTTTTTAGGTCTTTAAATTCGTCAACATCGCAATGGTATATTCATATCGCAGGAGAAATACCTCAAAGAAGTATTGAGGAAATTCGGCATGCAAGATTGCAAAGGGGTCAAAATTCCAATGCCCACAAATGGCCATCTATGCATTATGAAACTGGTCAAGACTTTGATCAAAAGGTATACCGCTCCATGACTGGTTCTTTATTGTACCTATGTGCATCTAGGCCAGATATTATGCTTAGTGTTTGCATGTGTGCCCGATTTCAAGCTACACTGAAGGAATCACACGATAAGGCTGTGAAGCATATTCTTTGATATCTAGCTCACATACCAACACTTGGATTACGGTATCCCAAGGGCTCTTCATTTGATCTTGTTGGATATTAAGACTCTGACTATGCTGGCGATCGCGTGGACCGCAAGTCAACGTCAGGCACTTGCCATTTCCTCGGACGATCTTTGGTCTGTTGGTCCTCGAAGAAACAGAACTGCGTATCTCTCTCCACTGCAGAAGCTGAGTACATTGTTGCTGGATCATGTTGTGCTCAATTATTATGGATGAAGCAAACTCTCAAGGACTATGGCATCAACGTGAAGAATGTGCCTCTCTACTACGACAATAAGAGCGCTATCAAGATTTCTGGCAACCCAGTTAAGCACTCGAAGACAAAGCACATCCAGATTCGTCATCATTTTCTTCGCGATCACGTGTTGAAGGGCGATATCTCCATCTGCCATGCAAGAACTGAAGATCAGCTGGCGTATATTTTCACTAAGCCCTTGGATGAGAAGAGATTTAGCAAGTTGCAGTGTGAGCTAAATATCCTAGAATCTTCGAATGTTCTCTGAAATAGGACACTCATCCTAACACTTATGCTGACTTGATGACTTAGATGCGCAACACATGAAGTAACATTTTTCTTCAATCAATGAAGACTAACCCTCTAAGTGTGAAGAAATTAATGAAGAAATTGACTCTCAGAGCCCTATGACAATTCTACACGGTGTCTGAAGCCAACTTTCTTATACGATGGGTTACGCCACCACCCAAAGTTGAAAATCTTCAAATTTGAGTTTTTCTTTGTTTTTTTTAAATTCCTCAGTTTTTCAATTTCTTAAACTTGCAATATCTTCACTATTTCTGTCGTTTGTCTTCAGTTGAATATATATATGTATAAGTTTATGTCCTCTACAGCATTCACTTATTGCTAATTCTTCAAGCTGACTATTTCCGCTAAGTGAATGTGATCGGACCCTTTCCCCCTCTATGCTGAACTCAATCCAAATCTTTTCACAAATTATTCATGTGCGTTCTGATTTGAAACTCATTCAAAATCTTCATTGTGTCCTTGACAGCTGAAGAAATTGCGAATGGTAACTTAAAACTTATCTTATCTAAATTTTTGGCTTTGCCGCTCAATCCGTTCCGCTTCTCACGACAAATACTTATCTATTCACCCACGATCCTACACGATCGCCACCTCACAGTACGTGGGTGACACATGTCATGTGAATGGGAAAAGCCAGGGGCACGTTCGTCCAAAATCCTCGGGCGCACAGTTTTTCACTGCCGCTATAAATACCCCTATCTTCTCCTTACTTCACTTTTTACTCCGCTCAATCTCTCTCTCCCGCTCGAGCTTCCCAAACTCTAGCGCCGCCGCTAATTCATCGTCACCGGTGAGGAAGAGCTTCACTGCCTCGACCTCGTCGCTATCGTACTCGCGCCGGTTGTGGATCTCTTCACTCCGCTGCCGCCGTAGCCGTATCCCTCTGCCGAGTTAGGGCGTGGAAGATCTGAACGGACGAACTTCACCTCAACACTTCTCAGTTCGTCGTGTTCTTCACTTCGGGTAATTAAAAGTTACTTTTATTGCCCACTTTCATTCATTTGTTTTTCCAAATATCTTCAAAGGTGTTTATTCTTCAAATCTTCACACACTAAACACCTCACATCTTATCTGCTCTTGATTCATTTCTCTAAGCAATGATTTTTCTTCAAGATTCCTCAATTGTGTGGATTTCCAAATCTTTACAGCTCTGGAACCTAAGATAAAGAACGCTTAGTGAAATTCTTAAAGACTCATCGGTCAAATTCCTCAAACCCATTCTCTTTTAAAAAATCTTCTGAGAACGCATATGGCCTCTCCCAATTCCTCGCAACTATACTCTGTTCACAGGTACAAATGTCCGGTGCTGAATCACTAGGTTCTCATCAACTTAACTCATTTGCAGTGTTCCTCGAGGAAAAGTTGCATACATCTTTAGAAACTTCAGCTGTTAATCCTTGGCTGAAGAAAGGCTGATGGCAAGAAGCCACAGAAGGGAGGAAAAAGGCCTGAGGTTAACATAGCGTTTGAGATCCCTGAGGATATCTATGCTGGATATTGCACTCCAGATGAGGCCAAGTATGGCAAGGAGGACAAGAATCAGCGCAAAGTGCGCATCCAACGAATGGAGAGGAGACGGGCACGAGAATGGAGGGAGTACAGATATGTTACTCCCAAGTACATGAAGAAATTCATGCTCAATCCTCCATTGAGGCCTGGCCAACTGGCGGATCCCACCAGCCTCAAGCGCAGTGAGCATTATGCTACTAAATGGGCTAGGCGCCAGGCCAAACTAGCCAAGCAAGCAAAAGAGGCAGTGAGGAAATTCAATGAAGATTCTGCTGCTGCTGCTAATGCTGCTGAGGCATCTGGTAGTAAGCCCAGAAAGGCTATGCCAACGAAGCTTGCCCACATGTCCAGTGCTTCTCCTTCAATGCCCTCACGTCCAAGCTCCTCAGCAATGCCCTCACAGCCAGCATCTTCAAAGCCCTCACAGCAAATTCCTCAGTCTGTTCCTCCTCCTCCGACGAAGTCTTCGGCTGCTCCGACAAAATCTTCAGCACATGTGCATCTTGCCACATGCCAAAGGACTCAAGGCTTCTCTATTGCCTCAGGAGCATCTGCAAGCTCCTCAGCTGCTCGACCTTCCTCAACTGGTCCCTCACTCCTGAAGAAAAAGGCCACTACTGGACAGGGTATTCGACCAAGTCCTCACAAGAAGCAAGTCGCTTTCCAAGTGCCCTCTGATGATGATGAAGCGGATGATGATGAACTTGCTGAAATCATCAGAGACAGACAAGAAAGGGCCGCTAGAGCCAAAGGCAACAATGTGCCACTACTTTTGGATCCCAAGTTGATCCTCGATTTCATGGACTTATGGCACAAGGACCCAGCTACACCTTTGCCGGAGATGAACCTCACTCCTGGTCAAAGCAATGTTCTCACTCACTTCACTAAGGAAGAGAAATGGAAATATAAAGAAGGACGAAGGCTGAAGAAAGCGCAATACAAGAAACAACGCTACCTCAAGGACAATGTCCTCACTCTTACCCCCGAACAACTCATTGATGTACAAGCTAAAATCAAGCAACTGAGTGATGATTTCAATCGGTATCATGCTGATTGGAAGGGAGCAAAGGTTCGGTTCGTCAATCTGACGAAAACTTTCTCTTCAACTACCTCTGCACCGGTGCATGTTGAAATTCCTCGGGCTGAAGAATCTGCTCAGCCCACTGAAGAACATGCCAGCACTGCTGATTTCAGTATGGCTGCTGAAGAAAATGAGAGTACCAGGGCTGATGACTCCATTCCAGCCACTGATGATATTGCCAGGGCATCCACTAGTGATGCGCCTGAGGAAAGTGAACAAGCCAGGGCAACTGCAACAGTTGTGCCTGAAGAAAATGCACCTCCTCCGCCTACACCAACTCCTATCCTTCCATCTGCTCTTGATGTGAAGAAGACCAAGGCTGCAGAACGTGCAGCGATGAAAAAGAGGAAGGCATGAACTACTTTCTTCAGCCCCGAAGAAGATGAAGACGTTGATCAGTTCAATTGACAATCCAATTGATGTCGTTCCTGTCTCATCAATGCCATCAAAGGACCTTGTTCCTTATGGTGAACAATATGAGATTCCCGAGGAATCTGATGAAGAAACTCCATCTGCTGCTTCAACAAAGCAGTTGGACGAAGAAATTGAAGTGGGTGAGATCCCTTCAACCCCAGTCATTTCCTCAGCTGCGCCTTAGTTCACTGCTGAAGAGGCAGGTGTTGAAGAAATTGAAGATGAGGATGTGGACATTGGATGTACCACTCCTGTGCTCAATGATGAATTTTGGGACAGTCAACATCCAAACTCACCAATGTTCACTCCTCTCCAAGTTGTTCCTCAGTACCCAGTCACTACTGAAGTACAAGTGGGATCTGATGAACCACGTGCAACCCCATCTGATCATGAAGATATTCCAGCCACTAGTGCTGAAGAAACTGTGAATGAAGAAGTGATGACTCAGGCTGCAAATGCAGAAGAAACTGAAATTCCTCAGCATGAGGAACCTGAGATTGCGATTCCTGAGGTGATACTGCAAATCACTGACACTCCTCAGCCCAATCCAAAGAATCCCTTCTCCAAGAAGCCAAAATTCAAGGCTGATGATTTCTTCGGCGAGCACGTATTCTTCACTGAATTCAACCCTTATGACAATGCTCGTCTCAGAAGGAAGCGTTTCTAGACTGCCAGCCAGGCCAACTTCTATTCCTCAGTTCTATTTGACAAGGACAATGTCTTAGAACATGAGCACATTCCTCACGTGGACATGGAATCTATGCCATGCTTCACGCCGGTTCTCAGTATGCTTCACAATGCAGGCTTGCTGAATTTCTGCACTGACATTGTTGATTGGAATGAAGAGCTTATTCTTCAGTTCTACGCAACTTTGCATATCACAAGCAATGCTGTTGACGTCAACTCATGGGTGTTGGACTGGATGACGGAAAACACTCATTACAAGGCACCTGCCATTGAATTGCTTCGTGCTCTACGAATCAGTCCTCCACCAAAAGGCGCTCGCTGTCTGTATGATGAACCTAAACTTACTGATCATTATATGCAAGTGCTCATGAAGTCGCTGAAGCCTGGACAAGCTCAAAGGACCAAATTCCTCGTGAAGGATTTGCTCTATGTGCCCAGAACCATATACCGCATTCTGACGAAGACTATCAGCCCAATCAAAGGACATGATTCTTCAGATGAAGAAATTGTGGGGATGATGAAGAATATGCTCTTCAACATCATGCATGGTATTCCTATCAATTACCATGATTTCTTCATGAGGACTCATGCAAATGTTGCACTTTCACCATTTGAGCTGAAGCCTTATGCACCATGGATCATGAGATTCCTCAGATCAAGGTCTTCACTAAACTACAAGGCTGATACACTTAACCATGGCAGCTACTTGCCCACACTTGAAGTCCTCAAGCAGACAATTTCCTCATCTGATGAGAAGGGCAAGTCACCAGCCGTGATCAATGAAGGCATTCGTCCATTGGATGGTCAATTCCGCAAAGCTGCATCTTATTCCACCAATGATGACTCTGCCACACATGATTCTGCTGCCAATGCTCCAAAGTCAAGTCCTCAAGCTACTGCTCCACATGTGATGACTGACCGTGAACTGCTCATAAGTCTTCACCAGAAGGTCGATCGGAATCACAAATGGGTTAAGCGTCAGTTTGGCTCTATTCTTCACAACATGACTTCTACACACAATGCAGTGAAGAAAAACCACTACTACCTCCATGAAGTGTTTGATCGCACCTGGGCTATAATGTCACATCTATATGGTGAAGAAGATCTAAAGCAAATGGGCTTCAAGGAAGACTTTGACTGGTCTGCACCTCCACCGAAGAAATTCAAGAAGGTCAAGGTTCCTTCCTTGGTGGCTAGCTCGTATTCTTCATCATGCGCCACGGACGAGAATGAAGATTTGGACGACACTACAGCAGGCCCTACAACGACTCAAGACCCTGACAATGCTGGCGCTCCTCCATCATCATGATATTCTTCAGGGGCGTTAGTCCTCAGTTTCAACCCTTTTGGTCATTCGATGACAAAGGGGGAGAAATTTGAGTTAGTCTTAAGGAGGGTCTATATATGGGCGTTTTTCTGCTAAGTTACAACTCTCGTTCGTCTGATGACTTTGCTGGATCGAGTTGTAATCTTAAAACTCTATGGTGGCTTGATACTTTTGATGTGTTCCTCTGCATGCTTATTCCTCATTAATGTTAATGCACGCATGCTGAATCACATCAGTCACCATATTTCATCATGCATTTCAAATTCCTCATATTATATGTCAAATGTGTGTATGAATTACTAGATATAGGGGGAGATCTCCATGATTGTACTCTTCAAGTGTGCATTGCTTAAAAAGAAAATACCTCACGATGCACATCTTCAGGGGGAGTTCTTCTATATCTTGCTATCAAATTCCTCAATATCAGTATTTACACTTCACATGTTTATCCCCTTTGAAAACTTAACCTATATTGTCATCAATCACCAAAAAGGTGGAGATTGTAAGTGCATCTAGTGCCCCTTAGTGATTTTGGTGTATTGAAGACTTATAGGTTAAGAGACTGATGCGTTTGTGAGTGTACGCAGGTCTATAAGTCTATGAGGAGTTTGATATTTATAGAGAAAGTCGACCCCTACAAATGAAGTTCTTCAACTGAAGACTTTGGATTTCTGAAGAATTTCTGAAGACTTTGAAAGTGAAAAAATTGGTGTGACCTTGAAGACTTGGTAATCATTCGAGGAACATGAAGCGCGAAGACTTTTGTTTTCATAGTTTGATTTTCTCTTTCTTGAGTCATAGGAAACACTGTACTGTTAAAGGGGGTCGAGGAAATACTAAGGAGAAATTTCCATGTGATGCTCAACTCACATCCTACACCAACCAATCCCTTCGAGTGAAGCCATTGGAAATCTCGCACAGTTCAGTCTTATTCTTCAGTGACAGATACGAAGTTCTTCTGGTCTCTGAGGAATTTGTTTTGACTGAAGAGTTAGGAATTTGCCACTGCAGATTGCCTACCAAGTGAGGAACATGATAGCCCTGAGGAATTCGAACCTCAAACATTCCGACCATTGCTGTGCTACGCGCCAGCTGTCCCAATATATCTACCCACCTAACGGTCATATCAGACAAGGGCATTTATGTCTTATCATGTCGGGCTGCTCCCTAGGCTATAAATAGCCACACCTTCAACCACTAGCTGGTTGGCTGCTCCGAGAGAAACTGACACTTGTCATTTGAGAGCCACCCATCCTCCGAGGACTTTGAGTGAAAATCATCAAGTGAGGAAATCCAAAACCCAAACCTACAAAACCCCAAGTGATTGAGCATCACTGAAGAGATTGATCCTGCGTGGATCCGATGCTTGTTTCCTTTGAAGACTGTGCTTCTTCCAGACGGTTAGGCTTCAAGGTCTAGAGCATCCAAGAGGAATTGTGGACCGCCGAGTGACCGAGTTTGTGAAGGTTCAGAAGTCACCTGAAGACTTACCACGAGTGATTGGGCGAGGTCTGTGTGACTTTAGCTCAAGGAGAATACGGTGATGACTGTGTGTCTGGGACTAGGTGTCCTTGAGTTTAAATACTCAGCCGCTCCAACCAGATGTACAACTGAGCCAACAGTTGGAACTGGTATACCAAATCATTGTCTTCACCGAGCTTACTGGTTCTATTTCCTCAACTCTTTAAATTCCTCATGTATGTTGTTGTGTGCCTGTTCATATCTGTTTGAAGACTTTGACTGAGGACTTTCTCAATTTCCTCAGCTCTATTTCTTTAGTCTGTTCATCTTCTTCCTTGTGTTATCCTGTGTTTACACTTTCTGTACTCTATGCTTGTCTTCATTTCATCATGACGACTATGCCTGTGTTTTGTTATGTTCCTTTGTGAGTACTTATTCCGCTGCAAGTAGTTCTTCATTTAGGAATTTCCTCACCAGCAAATTTCTCTTTGAAGAATTCATAAAAATCACCTATTCACCCCCCTCTAGTCGATATAACGCACTTTCAAAGCCATGACGATCGAGGCCAGGCGGGCGCCAAGCGGGCGCCGGCCTGTGCAGTGTCCTTGTTTCCCCTTTGGTGCAAAGGGAGCAAGAGCGGGCGAAGGCATCAGGCAAAGGCCACCATTTCGGTGCAACAAGACCAAGACCAGTTGAATGGCAGGAAGGAGGTCACCGTGGAGCCCAGGACGGCGTCATCGTCAAAGTCTTTGACAGGTGAGGACCAACTTTAGTCAGGATAAGTGTACTAGATGTTCCCCTTCAAAATGGACAATTGTTGGCGCCCTTCCCGCTCAATATTTGGCGAGGGCCTCTTACTCTATATATAGGGCTAGCCACCATAGTATAGAGGCATCTGGAATCGACCCCTCCAAAGGGACAACACCACCACAAGAACACCCCTCGCGAGGCTGTTCTTCCTTTGTACTGTTCATCATCAGCCCCAGAGGCAATCCACCACACAACAAACTAGAGTAGGGTATTACACCACAACGGTGGCCCGAACTAGTATAAACCCTGCCTCTCTTGTGTTGTTCATCGTGTAGCCTAGATCCTTTGCGAGGCGACGAGACGCGAGTTCCTAGAGGAGAGATCTCCGCGCGCACCCCAGAGTTCGAACCTCAAGGGTCTGCCGGAACCCGCAATCCGACAGCCTTCTTTGGCTTGGAAAAATTGCGTCGCATTAGCAGCACTCTTTAACAAGTCCAAATATGCATCCGGAGAAGTCCACAGTTGATCAAGCGGGGCATACTTCGGATCGCCGAACTTAGTTCGCAATAAAAAGGGCTTCCCAGCCGCGATATCCCATGTTGCCGGATCTCCTCCCGTGCCTCTCTGGCCTTGGACCGGATTTCCTTTGCCGCTTGTAAGGCTTTCTCAAGATTAGCTGTTTTTGCTTGATTCTCTTTCTCGAGAAGATCATATCGGCTAGCGACATCCCTAAGCTGAAGAGCCATGTTGGATATTTTCTCCTCACTCAGGCGATGAGAAGCCTGTTCGGCTTTTAACTCATCAACTACCTTCTCGGCAGCCGCCTTGCTTATCCTGGCTTGCTCCTTGGCCCAGGCAAGCTCATCCCGAAGGGTCTCCACGGCAGCAGCAACATGTGCAGTCAAACATATTATAAATTCCAGCATCTTGCTCCTATTTATAGTCACTAACCACCCAAACGACATACCTTGCGCCTCGTCGAGCCGCTTGTTCACGAGCGTGATGTCCTCATCCGCTACATCAAGTTGCCGCTTCAGTTCGGCAAATTCGGCAGCCCGGGCAGTGGCCTGGGCTGCAGCCGCCTGTGTACAAATTGGCAAAATTATTACTTGAGATTATTTATATTTTGATTCTCTGATCACCTCGTTTGGATGGCAACCATAGTCTTAGGGGCTACTATACACAGTGCGCCTTGCGTTTACGGTACAATTAAAAATAATATCACATCACATACCTCAAAGCCTCTTAGTAGACTCATAAAGGCTTCATTCAATCTGCTTTTGGCGGACGAAATACTCTCAATCACCGTACCCATGAAGGTATGATGTTCCTCTGAGATTGACGCTTGCCGCAGCAGACCCGTTAATATGTCCGGCTGCATATCGGATAGTCCGGGGCTTTTGTTGTCGGTCTCCCTAGGAGCTGAACACCCCGGACCTTGGGCGGTCAAAGAGTCACCTTCTTACCTGGTCCTCCTTTGTCGATCAGGAGAGATCCTCCGGGACGACACCTTGGGGTCATCTGCCTTATGGGGCGGGGAAGTAGGAGGCGACGGTTCAACGTCCATCATCTCCGGAAGAAGATCCCCCGAGGACGAAGATTGTTGAGGGAGGCTATAGGCCGAACTGCAAAACATGCATTTCAGATATTACCTTCACAAATAGGAAAAGAATGGGGTATGTTTATTAAACACCTTTGTTCACTTACGGTTTGGATAGAGGCTGGCCCCCTTGTGGGCACTGTGCGGTAATATCGCCTCCCGAGTACGGGCCCCCTGATAGGGATTCTTTCCCCTGTCTAGAGGGCTCTGCCTTCAGGTCTTCGGGGGCGGCCCTCTTCTTCCCGTGAGGGGAGGGAATGTTAGATTCTCCTCCCAGTTTGTCCTCCGACACGGGAGTTTTGATTTCGCCGGGTACGGTGCGTGACATACCTTCGGTATGAGGGCCACTTTTGACCTCCCCACTCCTCTCCTTTTCTTCCCGCGCTGGCACTTGATACGGCGCCGGAGCCATCATGCTTGTTAATAATGGATCGGCAGTTTGCTCGGGAAGTGGAGCCGAACACCTGATTCTTTTTGCCTTCTTTAGCCAGCCCTGGCCGGATAGAGTTTTATCAGTGTGTTGTCATGAATAATTTGACTAGGTCGTATTCGGGGATGGAGTACTTACCGGAGTATCCGGATGATTGCAGTAAAGACCGATGTCTTCTGTAGTATCCGGCCACTATTTTTGTGCACCAAAGAATAATTTCCACATCTCCTTGAGTATCGTGCCAGAGAAGTGCTGAAGAGTCCGTGGACCTTCCGGGTTAAATTCCCACATGCGGAGAGGGCGTCGTTGACAGGGTAGGATCCGGCGGACTAGCATTACTTGGACCACATCCATGAGACCGGTATCCTTCTCAATAAGATTCTGGATGCGTCTTGGAAGTGTCCGTACTTCATCTGAATCCCCACTCCAGCCCCTTGTTGATCCACGATGTGAGCCGTGGCAGAGGGCCAAACCGAAACGCAGGAGTGCAACCCGCTTTGTACCGCGGGGTTCAGTGATGTAAAACCAGTCCCATTGCCATAAGTCAGAAGATTCTGCAAAGGAGCCCTTTGGCCAAGTGGAGTTGGTAAGCTTGCTTATTGAAGCGCCTCCGCACTCCGCTTATTCCCCATTGATTACCTTCGGTTTAACTTCGAAAGTCTTGAGCCATAAGACGAAGTGTGGGGAAATACGGAGGAAAGCCTCACATGTGGTGATAAACGCCGACATGTGGAGAAGGGAGTCCGGGGCTAGATTGTGGAAATCTAGCCCGTAATAAAACATGACCCCTCAAACAAAGGGATGGAGTGCAAACCCAAGCTCTTGAAGGAAGTGAGAGATAAACACGACCCTCTCATTGGATCTGGGAGTAGGAATAACCTACCCTTGAGCGGGAAGCCTATGGTAGATCTCCGCAGTCAAATATCTTGCCTCCCTAAGCTTCGAGATGTCTTCCTCTATGACAGAAGAAGCCATCCACCAGCCTTGAAGGCTGTGTTCAGACATGGCTGGAAGCTCGAAGCGACCGGATTGACTCTTGGGTGTTAGAACTCGAGGTAGGAGGGGAGGAAGGGACTAGCGTAGAGGAAAGAAGGACAGGTCCTGGCCTCTTTATAGAGGTGACGAATATCAAGTGTCCCCTACGTGGCCTTAAAATATGCCTATTCCCAGGGAATCATACCAACGGAACGGTTGGGTTACCCACGCCCGTGTTGATGAGAATCCCGTAATAAGCGGACACGATCTCCTCTTCGACAAGACATGCCAATAAAACCGCCTCACAAAGCATGAAGCAGCAGGCCGGAAAACGAAATAATGGCTGGATAATGACGTAATGTCATGTCATAAAATCTGTAAGTGGATTGGATTCGTGAAAACATTATGTTCTCCACGGTGGTGTATGGAATTTATTTTGTAGAGCCAGGACACAATTCTTATGTTCAAGACCTATTTTGTAGTATTCGGAGAAGGAACCCGCCTTGCAAGGCTAAAGACAATCTGCGCGCCGGACTCATCGTCATTGAAGCCTGGTTTAGGGGCTATTGAGGGAGTCCTGGATTAAGGGGTCCTCGGACAGCCGGACTATATGCATATGCTGGACTGTTGGGCTATGAAGACACAAGATGGAAGACTTCGTCCCGTGTACGGATGGGACTCTCCTTTGCGTGGAAGGCAAGCTTGGCGATTCGGATATGAAGATTCCTTTCTCTATAACCGACTCTGTGTAACCCTACCCCCCTCTGGTGTCTATATAAACCAGAGGGTTAAGTCTGTAGGACAACAACGATCATAATCATAGGCTAGCTTCTAGGGTTTAGCCTCTATGATCTCATGGTAGATCAACTCTTGTAATACTCATATCATCAAGATCAATCAAGCAGGAAGTAGGGTATTACCTCCATCGAGAGGGCCCGAACCTGGGTAAACATTGTGTCCCCCGCCTCCTGTTACCATTAGCCTTAGACGCACAGATCGGGACCTCCTACCCGCGATCCGCCGGTTTTGACACCAACATTGGTGCTTTCATTGAGAGTTCCACTGTGACGTTGAAGATAGGGTTGATGGCTCGCCCTCCGGGGGAGCCCTGGCCTCAGGCCAAACCCTCCGGCGGGGCGACTTCGCTATGATCACCCGTTCGGTCGTCGGGCCGACAACGACCTCTCGGGTCATTGAAAATCGTCTCCACATCAGCTCGAAATACGCCGAGCAGATGGATACGACAAAGTTATCGTCTTTAAACTGGCTCCTAGAGCGCATCGCCGCTTTGGGAGTGGCTACGGACTACTGTCGGATTGGGCTTAAACCCGATCAAAGAGAGATTGAATCTCCGCCGATCACCCATCAGATAGCGGTGGTGGAGGAGCAATGCAACAACTCTTCCTCTATATTGAGGATATTTTGTCCAGATTTCCGAGCTCACCGAGCCGGATACCTGCCCACGGGAATACATGCCCCGAACTTCGAGCTTAGAATCAGACAGTGGGCCAGACAAATCGGTTGACATCCCGGAACCCGAACTATTAAGTTCGGAAACTCCTCAGGCTCCGGGTCATAGATCGGATCAGGGTTCGGACTTAACTCCGCCCACCCACCCAGACTCATGCGATCTTTCCCACATCAGACAATAGTCCCAATATACGGTACATCACTTTTGGGCCAGATTCCTCGTTGAGGACAAGGTCAAGGATTGTTGCGATGAAGACGCAATCTCATTATTCTGCAAAAACTACATGGACAAGGGACTCCTTAACGCCATAAATCGCCGTCACGTATCAAGCTTTGATGACTTGGCGACCATAGTACAGAAGTACTGCGCGATGGAAAGTACCTTGAAAACTCAGGCAACCTTTTGGGATGCACTGGCTCTCACTAAGCCCCTCATCCGAACAAAAAGGGTGTACCCTCGCAGGTCGCCCGGCCCAATCACAAAGAAATCGAGGTCCACTACAGGGCGGGGAACAGTTTTGGAGGGATGGCTCGATAGTCCATGCAAAATACACACCACGCCGGATACCGTACCAACACACAGCCTTGGAGCATGTTGGATAATTCGGCAGGTGGCCTAGAGCGGTGAGGATATCCTCATAAAAAACACCACAGAGCAACATCCCACAGAACACAACACTACAGTATTGACAGTCTTCGAGACTTTCGCCTCAAGTAAAAGGCGCAAGAGAGCACTCCGCAGCCTTGCTGAAGTCTGCCATGTTGCAGCAGTAAACCCCTGGAACGACACGGTCATAACTTTCAGTGCCAGTGATGAACTGCAATTCAGAACAGTCCAGGCACCAGCCACTTTGGTCCTCGGTCCAATCATCGACGGCTTTCGGCTTACCAAAGTGCTCATGGACGGCGGCAACGGACTAAACCTCATTTACGAGGAAACTCTCAACAAAATGGAAATAGACAGGAGCCGCATTGAGCAAAGCAGCACAACCTTCGGAGGAATTATTCCCAGACAGGAGGCACGATGTGCAGGAAAAATCACCACTCGATGTGGTATTCGGCATGCCGGAGAATTATCGGTCCGAAGAGATAACCTTCCAGGTGGCCCCTTTCAATAGTGGATACTAAGCCATGCCCATTACGGGTACATGAAGCTGAAGATGCCTGGGCCCAACGGAGTTATCACTCTTGCCAGTGATCCGAACATAGCACTCCGCGCCGAAAATAAGACAGCCGCCTTGGCCCTCGAAGCATTGTCCGAAGTCCTCGCGGCCGAAGAATTAACTGTATTATGCTCCAAAGTGGATAGGAATGACGTGATACTCGATAAGCGATCCAAGTCCACCTCCTTTAAACCAGCAGATGAAATAGTCAAATTCCAAGTCCACCCAACGGACTCCACGAAGACAACATCCATCGGGGAACAGTTTGAGCCCACAATTGACGCCGCACTGCAAGCGTCCCTACACGAGAGCTGGGATATCTTCGCCTGGCACCCTTCTGATATGCCAGGGATCCCACGCAGGCTGGCCGAACACAACATCAACATACTGAAAGGATACAATGTCGGTGTGGGGACGACACCTATGGGATCACGAGAATCCCTACAATAGTTGCGGGGCGCGGGGTTGCGAGAAGGGCGGATCGAACAGATAGCACACGGGTTCTTTATCCAGGTTCAGGCCGCCAGGATGCGTAAAACCCTACTCCTGCTCTGGTGGTTTGTTTATCTGTGTTCTCAGGCTAGCAATGGGGCGTGAAGTGCTCCAAAAAGCCGAATCCCCCTCCTGGTCGCATTGGGCCTCCTTTTATAGGGAAAGGGGTTGCCATAGTGGCACACAGGAGGTGGAAAGGGCACAGTGATACGAGTTTATCCCTCACATTACATGACAAGGTGCATTTAATGCGTCTTGCTTAGGTGTCCTTGCTTTATCGGGGACGGGGGAGAACCCAGTCTTGTCCGTCGCCGCTCACTTTCGCGTCGACACGCGCCCTGGCCAGCGGTGCCCGTGGCGCCATGTAGGCAGGCAGGCAGCTGAGGTGGCGCATCGGTGGGTCTCCACGAAGATCTGCCCGCCGCCACGTAGGTGCCTGCCCAACTGGTTGGGTCGGCAGCTACATGCGAACGGTGGTAGAGGTTGGAATTGGCGTGGGCCTGATGGTGGCCCTACGGGTGTCCTTGCCAAGGGCCTCGCCGTAGCCCCGACAAGGGTCTTGCCGGGGCCCCGGCAAGGGTCTTGCCGTGGCGCCTGCTGTCGTTCCCGGCAAGGCTCTTTTCGGGAGCCTTGTGGTCCTCCTTGGCTGGGATCCTGCCAAGGGTCGTCATCTTCTATAGTGTGTATCTGATCTTGAATGTCTTCACAAAGATCTGCATGCAACCACGGGGATGTCTCCCGAATCCTTGCCCCACGGGGGCAGTGGACTCAAGGGTGACTCGCTCCGTAGGTGTGGGGCGAGCTGCCATGGCAAGGGTCTTGCCGGGTTTGCTAAAACCGTCCCCCGGCAAGTATCTTGCCGGGGGAGTCTGTTTCGTCCCCTTTGCTCTTTGTGGTCTTGGTCTTGGCGTCGTTCCGCTCCTTTCGAGCTTCGGCCTTACCTTGGCTCACCTCACTTGCCTTGCCGGTGCGGTCGTGTCTATCGCTCGGACTGCCCGTGCACAGTTATAGGGGTATAAAAAGTGTACCCCTCCCTTTTTGTACACCGACAGGAGCCCCCGGGCCTGGGCCACACGTAAGCGCAATCGCGTCATTGGGCTAGGCCCAAAAACGGTGCGCGGGCAGGCGGGGTAGTTTTTACCGTGGTAAGTTTCTTCGCGCGTTGCGCTTCCCATGCCTCCCGCGCGTGGCTCGGCATGGGGAGGCATGCATGTCGTGGGCGGCATGCATGGCACTGAGCTCTGCGCGCATGCGTCACGTCGTAGTAAAAGGGGGCGGTTTGCGCCTTCCCCATAAACGGAGGGAGGCGTGGAGGCTCGACCCATTTACTGAATGGGGCCGGGGCGTGGTCTTCAAGGAGTCCACTCCCCATGATCATGGGGTGGGGAGAGGTCGCCTCATCGGTCGCCTCGGTCCCGCATGCCTGCCATGTGGTTCTCATGCGCTCGGGGTGGCGAATTGTGGAGGCGGGAAACCGGGCCGTCGCGGGCCGGGGAAGCGGGTTGGTCTCAGTCCCCTGCGCCTTTCGCGTCTCGATTGGCTGAGTGGGGCGGCCGAGCCCCCACCCTGACTCTTTATAAAGAGTGGTGGGGGGGATGGCATCCCACACTCTTCCATCTCCTCCTTCCTTCAGCTTCCGCCCCCCTCCCTCCATCCGCCATGGAGAGAGGGAATCCTGGCTCTTCAACGGTGGCGGCGAGGGTCGCCGCTCGACAACGCGTCGTTCCTTCTCCTTCACCTGCGGTGGTAGAGCCAGCCGCGAGGGGAAGGGGGAGGGGGCGAGGCCGCAGGCAAGGCCATGGGCGAGGCCGAGGCACTCAGGGAAGAGGAGAACGGGGCGGCGCGCCAGTCTTGCCTCCACAATGGTGGTTCCTCCCCCCATGGAGGGCCATGTCGGGGATGACCCTTGCGAGTTCTTCGTCAGGCTGCGCCGGCCGCCTCGCCGTCATCTTCGTCTCCCGACTCCATTCGCGAGCGAGATGGAGTTGGATCCACCGGAGTCATTGCGGTTCCACATGAGGGGCTGTTGGATCAGCCGTACGCGAGCTCGTGTTGATTTTCCAGCCCCTCACGTGATGTACCTTGGTCGAGGGTGGAAGATGTTTGCCCATATCCACCGCTTGACGGCGGGGCTCACCCTCCATTTCAAGCTGATGGAGGGCAGCCTCCTCTTCGTCAAGGTCTTCGGGTGCTTCGGGACTCGGGGAAGGTGCTGCGTGGAGAGCTCTTCTGATAGCGAAGACTCCTCCTCGCGCAGGAGTGACGAGGAGGACAGCAGCAGCGACGACGAGGGTAGTAGGCGGCAGGATGACGGGCCCGACTAGGTGTCGGGCGCCGCTCCGTGCGGCACCGGTGATCCCATCATCCTTGTCGCCGGCTTCCTGAACTTCTCGGGGACGTCTCCTTGGGCGGCTGGTGTTGGGAGGCTGCGGAAGAGGAAGAGGGCGGGCGGCAAGGCCGTCAAATCGAAGTACGCGGGCACCGACGCCTTCGACGCGCGACGCGTGCTGACGTCCTGCCGCCTCGTCTTCGAGCTCTGCTTCCGGCGCCGCCATCACCATCCAGTGTTCGTACGGTCACCGAGATGTTCTCTTGGTGCCTTCTACCACCCGTAGCTCGCCTAGGTGCCCCTTTTGCCCTTTTCGCCTCCTTGACCTGCCTCCTGAGGAGAGGGACAAGAAAGGGGTTACGGGCACCTTATCTCTTTTTAGTTTGTAAGCCTTTGGGCCTTAGCTGAATTTAAAACTTGTAATCCCATCATTCATGTTTTTCATTCCCCATGGGCTATACCTGAGTGGAATGTTTTTAATGAAAAAGGGATTCTTGCCGGGTCATTTGTTTGCGGGTAGAACCCACGACAAGGAGTAAATCCTTGATATCCCAAGATAAACATTTCCTTGCCCGGCAACAGGCCCTGCCGTGTTCCCACTTCGCTCGACCTTTCTCACGCTTTCGGTGGAGGCGGCGATGAGGTGGGTTCAGGCTCCTCGTTTCATCCTTTTGCTGCCACGACTACGACCAAACCTGGCCCCAGGAACGAGCCCTAGGGCCTAGAGCTTTAGGGGAGCATGGTAGCTTTGGGAAAAAACGAGGTTTCACATACCTCAGTCCATAAGGGAATGCATGATAAGGGATGAAGAACTTATCTGGAGCTGCAGCCCCACGGCGACTCTGGCTTGCCGTGGGTGAATCTTTGTACTTGAAGCCCCCGGCAATACTGGCTTGCCGGGGTCTAGATGCCGGCCTGTCCCTCTTTCCTTTTTCGTCCTCAAGTGATCCGGCAAGGATATCTGTGAGCCTTGCGAACCAAAGAAGACAAAAGAATGGCGAAGGGACGCACACTCGACCTCTAAGCTAGGGGTTTGTCGCTGTTAAGCACTATCAACCCTATCCAAGGACGAGACCTGACCTAGCATGCATGCTATAACTTAGGGCGCCAGCGCTTCATTTATTTATGCTCAGGGTCTGCGCCTGGCTTTGTACAAAGGGTTACATGCATCATCGGCAATGCTTGTACAAAAGGTGGCTTGCCGGGGGGCCCGGCAAGCCACGCCTCACGGGTAAAACTTGCGAAGATTCTCAATGTTCCAGGAGTTACTCACCGGAACAACGTCTTCGGTCTCCAGGCGGACTAAGCCGGGCCTGGTGACTCATATTACCCGATAAGGGCCTTCCCACTTTGGCGTAAACTTGTTGGAATTCTTGGCCGATTGAACGCGCCGAAGGACAAGGTCTCCTTCCTCAAGGCTTTGGGCATGAACCTTGCGGCTATGGTAGCGGCGCAAGGCTTGCTGGTAGCATGCTGCTCTCACAGCTGCCCGAAGACGATCTTCCTCAAGGAGCACCGCGTCATCCTATCGCAGTTGCTCTTTCTCAAGCTCGTTATAAGCGAACACTCGAGGTGACCCGTATATGAGTTCAGTGGGGAGAACTGCTTCTGCCCCGTATACCAGGGCAAAAGGTGTCTGGCCGGTGGCTCGATTTGGCGTCGTCCTGGTCGACCAAAGAACCGTCGGCAACTCATCAATCCAGTGCCTTCCACTCTTGTGCAGCCTGTCAAAGGTCTTGGTCCTCAAGCCTCGCAGTACTCCTGCATTTGCCCTTTCAACTTGACCATTGCTTCGAGGGTGAGCAATGGAAGCAAAATAGACCTTGCTGTCGAGGTCTTGGGTATATTGCATGAAGGTGCGGCTTGTGAACTGGGTGCCGTTGTCAGTGATAACCGTGTTAGGTACGCCAAAACGGCACACTAGTCCCTTGAAGAACTTGACGGCTGACTGAGTTGTGACCTTCCTCACCGCCTCCACCTCTGGCCACTTTGTGAACTTGTTGATTGCAACATACAAGTACTCAAAGCCCCCGACGGCACGGGGGAAAGGGCCCAGTATGTCGAGCCCCCAGACCGAGAAGGGACAGGAGAGAGGAATGGTCTGAAGGGCTTGAGCTGGCTGATGGAGCTTCTTTGAATGGAACTGACACGCTTCACACCTGGTGACTAGTGTTGTCGCATCCTGCAAGGCGGTGGGCCAGAAGAAGCCTTGCCGGAATGCCTTGCCGGCAAGGGCCCTTGACCCAATGTGGGATCCACATATGCCTCCGTGTATCTCCGCCAACAGCTCCAGTCCTTCCTCTCGAGGGATACACTTCAATTTCACAACGTTCGGCCTCTTTCTGTACAGGACGTCATTGACGAATGGTACATGGTAGAGCGATGGGCTACTTTCTCCGCTTCTTCCTGCTCCTCAGGAAGTTCCCCTGTTTGGAGGAATCAGACGGTATGCTGTGCCCATCATGGAGCCTGGGGCTCGACGGCGAGGGCTAAAGGCATTTCCTCCGCTATAGGAGCGGCTGTATCGACGGTAAGAGCTTGACGCTCCGCCGGAGCCAGTCGTCCCGTGGCGGGCTCAGTATCCTCGGCAACATCCTTGCTGGCGGCTCCGGGGAGCTCGGTGGGAAAGTACTTGCCGGGCCCTGAGTTCCTCCTCTTATTCTACTCTGTTGATGGATCAACGGATGGCTGAGTTAGCTGAAGCACAAAGGTACCTGGTTCCACAGGTAGCTTGAGGGCAGCGCGCTTTGATAGGTAATCGGCGATATCGTTCTCCGCTCGGGGAACGTGTTCAGCCTCTATACCGTCGAAACGCTCTTCCAGCCTTCTCACTTCATCGACGTAGGCCTTCATCAATGGGCTATGGTAATCCTTGTTGACTTGCTTGATGACAAGCGGCGAGTCCCCCCTGACGATGAGTTTCTTGATTCCGAGGTCCGCCGCGATCCTAACACCGGCAAGCAGCCCTTCGTACTCTGCCGTATTGTTGGTTGACACCTCCCTGGGGAAGTGCATCTGGATCACGTACTTGAGGTGCTCTCCGGTGGGCGCGACAAGCAGTACGCCAGCCCCGGCACCTTGTAAGGAGAAAGCTCCATCAAAGTACATGATCCAACCACAACTTTCCTCCTTGCCGGGGAGAGCAGTCTCTTGGGCTTCTTCGTCAGGTGTTGCGATCCATTCTACAATGAACTCCGCTAGGACTCGGCTCTAAATCGTTGAGGTACTTTCAAACTAAGGCCAAAGCTGGACAGCTCCAGTGCCCATTCCACAATTCTTCCCGTTGCGTCCGGATTGTGCAATATCCGCTGCAGAGGGAAGCGAGTGACGACAGTAATCTCGTGTGCCTGGAAGTAGTGACGCAGCTTCCTCGAGGCCATAAGAAGGCCAAAGAGCAGTTTCTGCACGCCGGTGTACCTTGACCTAGCCCCCTGCAGGAGGGAACTAACAAAGTAGACCAGGTGCTGCATCATTTTCTTCTTCGGCGGCACGTCAACTAGTTGTGTCGTCTCTGTATTTGCGGTGTTGGGCTCTGCCGCTGCCACAACTTCATCGTCAACCCCTCTCTGCGCCACCAGTGCGGCGCTGACCACCTGGTCCGTTGCCGCTAGGTATAGCAGCAATGCCTCTTGCGGCCTAGGCGCAACTAGTATTGGCGCGGAGGATAGGTACTTCTTCAAACCTTGCAATGCTGCTTCGGCTTCTGGTGTCCACTCCATTGGGCCTGCCTTTTTCAGGATCTTGAAAAAGGGAAGGGTGCGCTCGGCAGACATGGAAATGAACCTGCCCATGGCGGCGACGCAACCAGCAAGCCGACGCACATCCTTGATTCGCTTGGGTGCCTCAATCTGCTCTATAGCTTTGAATATGTCCGGATTGGCCTCTATCCCATGTTGTGACACCAAGAACCCGAGAAGCTTGCTGGACGGGACGCCAAAGACGCACTTCTCAGGGTTCAGCTTCAGATTGATCTTGCGCAGGTTCGCAAATGTTTCTTGCAAATCTGGTATGAGGGTTGCCCTGTCCTTGGTTTTGACCACTATGTCATCCATATAAGCTTCCATATTTCTATGGAGCTGGGGTTCAAAACCAATCTGGACTGCCCTTGCAAACGTTGAACCAGCACTCTTCAACTCGAAAGGCATCCGCATGAAACAATACGTACCACATGGGGTGATGAATGCTGTTTTCTCTTCGTCTTCTCTTGTCATGAAGATCTGGTGGTAGTCGGAGTAGGCGTCGAGGAATGATAGCAGATCACACCCAGCCGTGGAGTCGATGATCTGGTCGATGCACGGCAACGGGAAGGGGTCTTTAGGGCAAGCCTTATTGATATCTGTGTAATCAATACACAGTCTTCACTTCCCATTTGCCTTGCGCACCACGACCGGATTGGCCAACCACGTTGGATGGAGCACTCCTCTTACCAAGCCCGCTGCTTCTAGTTTCCGGATCTCTTCAGTAATAAACTCTTGCCGTTCCAAAGCTTGCTTTCTGACCTTCTGCTTGACGGGCCGCGCATGAGGGCAGACAACAAGGTGGTGCTCAATCACCTCCCTGGGAACACCGGGGATGTCGGAAGCTTGCCATGCAAACACATCGACATTCGCCCGCAAGAAGGTGACGAGCGCGTCTTCCTATTTGTCGTCAAGGGTGGAGCTTATGGTAAAAGCTCCTCCCGTGCCGTCCTCATTGACAGAGACCTTCTTGGTTCCCGGCGGTATGGCCCTGGCCTTCTTGTTTCCGCCGGTGGAGCTCTCTGGCACGTCCTTGACAGCAGCGCTACACTCCTAAGAGGTGCGCTTGCCGGAGTGGGTGTCCGAGGTCTCACCGGCCTTCTTCTTCTTCTTCCCTCCCGGGGTCCCAGCGGCAGGAGCAAGTGCCCTAGCGGCGGTAGTCGCTGCAATTGCTTGCTGGTATAGTTGGTCAGCGCAGATCAGTGCATCTTTCTTGTCGGAGGGGATGGTGATGATCGTCACAGGTCCTGCCATCTTCAGGGTGTTGTAGGCGTAGTGTGACGCCGCCATGAACTTGGCCAGCGCTGTGCGGCCAAGGATCCCGTTGTAGGGCAAGGGGATCTTGGCAACATCGAACACGATCCTCTCCATCCTGAAGTTCAGGTCGCTTCCAAAAGTCACGGGCAGTGTGACCTTTCCCTTGGCTTGGCTTCTCCCCGGGTTGACCCCCTGAAACGTGCCCGTCTCTTCGAGGTCTCCATCAGGAATCTACAGTTTCTCGATCACGGCAGGCGAGATCAAGTTTAGACCAGCCCCGCCATCGACTAGCATCTTCGTCACCTTGAGGTTGCGTATTGTTGGTGAAACAAACAATGGCAAGCACCCGACCGCAGTAGTGCGATCAGGGTGGTCCTCAGTGTCAAAAATGATAGGTGTGCTGGACCACTTTAGCCGCCTTTGGGCATCAAACGACGGCTCTGCCGCTGTAATCTCTCGCGCCCACTGTTTAAGCCGGCGGTGAGAAGTATGCAGCGAGGCGCCACCGTCGATGCACATGGCCTCCGTAGCTTTCTGAAACTCTTGGTCACCGGATTCGTCGTCCTCTTCGTGATCGGCGTCTTCTAGCTTTCTGTCACGGCCCCGGGCGGGCCTCTCCTGTTGCTTATCCTTGCCGCGACGGCCTTCCTGGCTGTCACGCTTCTTGCCGGACCCCTCAGCACCGTCTGGGCCCTTCTCCTTGTCCCGCCTCTTATACTCAGCCCTCTGCTTCTTAGCGAGGAGCTCAACCTGTCGGCAGTCCTGTAGAGCATGGCCCTTGGTGCGATGGATCTCGCAGTATCGCTTGTCGGAGTTTCCCGGCTTCTCGGGAGCCGCCAAGCCCTGGGAGGTGACACACCCAGCAACCTCCTTGCCGGGGTCATCTGCCTTGGTTTTCTTGGTGGAGCCGGCGTCTTCGGATCCCTCGACGGCAAGCATGGCTTTTCCTTTGCGCTTCTTGTTGCGGCGCCGGCCTTTCTTCATCGGGGCGGCAGTATCCTCATCTGAGGGGTCGGTTTCCATGCCGGCACCTTCACCGGGGTACTTCCTTCCCTCTTCGGCTCGGGCACATTTGTCAGCACGAATATAGAGTTCTGCTACATCTCTCACCTTGTTCATTGCCAGTTCTTCACACATCTTGCGGTTACGCATGTTCTGGTGGAACGCGCTGATGATGGCAGCAGGGTGAACATCAGGGATATTGTACTGTACCCGGCTAAACCTCTGAATATACTTGCGGAGACTCTCGCCTCCCTTCTGGGGAATGACGTGCAGGTCGCTTGCTTGGCCATGGGCTTGGTGGCCTCTAGTAAAGGCGCCCACGAACTCATGGCACAAATCCGACCAGGAGGAAATAGAGTCTACCGGCGAGTGCATCAACCATGACATGGCGTTGGGTTTAAGAGCCAATGGAAAGTAATTCGCAAGCACCTTATCATCGCGGGCTCCGGCGGCTTGCATCACGATGGTGTAGACGCTGAGGAACTCGGACGGATGAGTCTTGCCACTGTACTTTTCACCCACGTCGGGTTTGAAGGTGCGGTGAGTGGGCCACTGGAACTGCCGCAGCTCACGGGTAAAAGCCGGACAACCTACCTCGTAAGGTAGGTCTCCAGGGCTCCCCGGTGCTGGGTGGATCACAGCAGGCCCTGCTCGCCTGTCTGATTGGTGGCACGCTCCACGCCGGCGCTCGATAGTAGTTCGAGCGTCTTCATGTTCTCGTTCCCGAAGAACTTGGCACTGGTCACAGTGGGCCCGCGGGTCGGATGATGCTACGGAGATCTCGTCGCCCATGATGTCGCGATGGGCTGGTGTCCGCGGTACCGAGCGAGAAGGAGGCGAGTGCACCGTGGTCGCGGCGCCGTCGGCTCTCCTGCCACTGGTGCGTGGGACTCCGTCGGAGCGTTGACCTGGGGGCGCCACCAGACTCGGTTCGTCTTTGTTGGCCATTGCAACAAGGCTTCGGATGGTGGCTCTCCATTCGTCGAGTTTCCCCATAGTGGGAGGGAAATCAAGGAGCAACTGCGCGCGAGCCAGGGCTTCTGCTGGCGTTGGTGGCAGCGAAACCTGCACGGATCGCAACGCGCTTCGACTTCTGACCATGTCAGAAGGAGCTCTATCACGACCCCCCGGTTGCATGCCATCTTCACCAGCGCCTCGGCGGGCGGGCAGGTCTTCTAAATCCCGGGAGCGGCGCTCGGGGCTCTTTCCGCGATGATGCCCGAGGTCCTCGGCGTGATTACGCTGTTCGTCGCGCGCCACTTGAGAGGAGCGCGCCGCTGGTGTCAGCGTGGGAGTCATGGAAGCCCTCGCATCACCTTCGGGCGGGGTGGCAGCGATCCTGGAAGGCCCGGCGCCACCCGCGGAGGGCCTGGCTCCGTCTTT
Organism: Triticum dicoccoides; assembly: GCF_002162155.2. NCBI lineage: Eukaryota > Viridiplantae > Streptophyta > Magnoliopsida > Poales > Poaceae > Triticum > Triticum dicoccoides. The sequence goes on along the minus strand of NC_041385.1, from coordinate 665,831,821 downwards.
GGATTTGGCGGCGTGCGGGCTATTACCAGGCGCACGAACATCTCCGCCTCCCAAGCTTCGGCTACTGGGACAGTGTTGGTGTTCGCGAACGGCGCCCCGGGTCCTTTTTGCGACCGGTCCGCTGCTCGCCCGCGTCGGGACGGGATGTCTGGCTTCCGAAGGGCCAACTGCCACCGTCATCTTCTTCTTGGGCGCCATGATGATGAAGATGCGTCGAACTAACTGCCAGAGCCGATTCTCACAACTGCGCCCCCTACCTGGCGCGCCAAAGATGTCGGTGCGGGGACGACACCTACGGGATCACGAGAATCCCTACTACGGTTGCGGGGCGCGGGGTTGCGAGAAGGGCAGATCGAACAGATAGCACACGGGTTCTTTATCCATGTTCGGGCCGCGAGGATGCGTAAAACCCTACTCCTGCTCTGGTGGTTTGTTTATCTGTGTTCTCAGGCCAGCAATGGGGCGTGAAGTGCTCCAAAAAGCTGAATCCCCTTCCTAGTCGCCTTGGGCTTCCTTTTATAGGGAAAGGGGTTGCCACAGTGGCACACAGGAGGTGGAAAGGGCACAGTGATACGAGTTTATCCCTCGCATTACATGACAAGGCGCATTTAATGCGTCTTGCTTAGGTGTCCTTGCTTTATCAGGGACGGGGGAGAACCCAGTCTTGTCCATCGCCACTCCCTTTCGCGTCGACACGCGCCCTGGCCAGCGGTGCCCGTGGTGCCATGTAGGCCGGCAAGCAGCTAAGGTGGCGCAGCGGTGGGTCTCCACGAAGATCTGCCCGCCGCCACGCAGGTGCCTGCCCAACTGGTTGTGTCGGCAGCTACATGCGAACGGTGGTAGAGGTTGGAATTGGCGTGGGCCTGATGGTGAACCTACGGGTGTCCTTGGCAAGGGCCTCGCCGTAGCCCCGGCAAAGATCTTGCCGGGGCCCCGGGAAGGGTCTTGCTGCGGCGCCTGCTGTCGTTCCCGTTAAGGCTCTTGTCGGGGGCCTTGTGGTCCTCCTTGGCTGGGATCCTGCCAAGGGTCGTCATCTTCTATAGTGTGTATCTGATCCTGAATGTCTTCACAAAGATCTGCATGCCACCACGGGGATGTCACCCCCGAATCCTTGCCCCACGGGGGCAGTGGACTCAAGGGTGACTCGCTCCGTAGGTGTGGGGCGAGCTGCCATGGCAAGGGTCTTGCCGGGTTTGCTAAAACCATCCCCCGGCAAGGATCTTGCCGGGGAGTCTGCTTCGTCCCCTTTGCTCTTTGTGGTCTTGGTCTTGGCGTCGTTCCGCTCCTTTCGAGATTCGGCCTTACCTTGGCTCACCTCCCTTGCCTTGCCGGTGCGGTGGTGTCCGTGGCTCAGACTGCCCGTGCATAGTTATAGGGGTACAAAAAGTGTACCCCTCCCTTTTTGTACACCGACATACAAGTCGGTCAAGCAAACACTATGGTGCTTTTCAGAACCCAAACGACAAGCTATGGGAGAGGAGCTAGCCAAGTTACTTGAAGCCGGATTCATCAGAGAAATAAAACACCCAGATTGGCTAGCAAACCTGGTGATGGTACCAAAGAAGGATAAATCCTGGTGCCTATGTGTCGATTTCAAAGACTTCAACAAGGCTTGCCCTAAGGATCCCTTCCTTCTCTTGTGCATCGATCAGATTATCGATGCCACCGCAGGACATGACTCACTGTGTTTCCTCGACGCATACTGCAGATACCATCAAATCAAGATGGCGGAGTCCGATCAAGCCGCAACGGCATTTATCACCCCATACGGGCCTTTCTGCTTCAACACTATGCCGGTCGGGCTCAAAAACGCTGGCGCCACCTACCAACGCATGATTCAAACATGCCTAGAGAAACAAATCGGCAAAACAGTTTAAGCATACATCGACGACGTAGTCATCAAGACCAGACACACTTTATCGCCTTCTTTGACGAACCGAACACTTCGAGTGGACGGACGCGGCGATGGCCAGACTAGAGGAAATAAAGGCTCTTTAAGCAAGCAACCCAATCCTGGCCGCGCTGAATGTTGGCAAACCCATGTTGTTATACATACCCGCAACACACCAAGTTGTGAGTGCGGTGCTCGTCGTTGAACGAGAAGAGGACGGACACAAATTTCCGGTTCAGAAGCCGGTATACTACGTATCTAGTGTCCTCACACCATGCAAATCTCGGTACCCACATTACCAAAAAATAGCATACGCGGTCTTCATGGCACCCGGAAATTACGACAATACTTTCAAGAGTGTTAAAGCATGGTGGCCTCCGAAGTACCAATTAATGACATAATAAACAACTATGATGCCATGGGCCGGATTGACAAGTGGGCCATAGAGATCCTCCCATTCGACATCACATATAAACCACGACGAGCCATTAAATCCCAAGTACTGGCGGACTTCGTCGCCGAATGGACAGAGGCCGAACTCTCCTAAGAGTACGACACATACTCCAACTAGATCATGCACTTTGACGGCTCTAAAATGCTGGCATGTTTGGGAGCAGGCGTCATCCTCACATCCCCCACTGGAGATACAGTCCAGTACGTACTCCAAATACTATACACAGACTCCAACAATGCAGCCGAATACGAGGCTCTATTGCATGGTCTTTGGATGGCTGTCTCCATGAGCATTCAGCGCTTAGAAGTGTGTGGGGATTCAAACCTCGCGATATCTCACATAAATGGAGACTTTGATGCCAAGGACCCGAAAATGGTGGCCTATTGTAATCCATCCTTAAAATGTCAGCTCACTTCGAGGGGCTCGAATTTCATCACGTGGCCTGAGAAAATAATCAAGCGGCTGATGTCCTCGCCCGCATCGGCGCTAAGCGCGACCCCGTCCCACCTAACATCTTTCTGGAAAGGCTTTTCAAGCCCTCTGGGGTATGGCAAGGGGAGACCGGCAACATCAGTCCGGATCCGACCACAACCCCAGATTCCGAACACACTGACATAATCGGGGGCTCGGCCGTCGAAATAACACCTTCCGCCCATCTCATCATGGCTATCATCGCCCCATGGACCGAACCCTTCTTGGCATACCTTAATAGGCAAGAACTCCCTGAGGATCAAAATGAGGCACACTGCATTATGCGGCGCTCTAAAGCCTACAAAGTCCATGAGGGAGAGCTTTATAAGATAAGTGCTACCGGAGTACTTCAAAGATGTATCTCTGAGGAGGAAGGGCGGCAGCTCTTTGCTGAAATTCATGCCGGCCTCGGCGGTCATCACGCCGCAGCTCGAGCCCTTGTAAGCAAGGCCTTCCGTACAGGTTTTACTGGCCGACGACCCGAGCAGATGCACAGGACCTCATCCAACATTGCATCAGATGCCAGCCACCCCTTTACAAACAATCTCCATAACTTGGCCTTTTGCGGTCTGGGGCTTGATATGGTCGGACCCCTTATAGGAGGAAGCCATAAGAAAAAATACTTGTTGGTCATGGTGGATAAATTCACCAAATGGATAGAAGCCAAACCACTTTAAACGGACGATTTCGGACCCGTGATAGACTTCATATCGGGTGTCGTACACCGCTATGGTGTCCCCCACAACATCATCGCCGACAATGGCTCCAATTTCACAATCGATGAGGTGAAAACTTGGTGCGGCAACATGGGCATTAAGCTTAATTATGCCTCCGTCTATCACCCTCAAACAAATGGTCAAGTCAAACAGGCCAATGGTCTTATTATGAGCGGCATTAAACCTAGACTAGTGCGATCCTTAAATGAATCAGACAGGCACTGGGTTGAGGAGCTTGACTCCGTACTCTGGGGGCTGCAGACCATGCCAAATCGCACTACTGGATACACACCCTTCTTCATGATGTACAGCGCAGAGGCTGTGCTGCTCTGCGATATTATTCATGAATCACCTCGAGTGCGCATGTACGAAGAAAGAGAGGCCAAGCTTGATCGATAGGACAGTTTGGATGCCCTGGAAGAGGAGCACGACATTGCAAAAGCCCGTTCCGCATTTTATCAACAACAGGCTCGCAGATATCAAAGTAGAGAAGTACGGGCCAAGACTTATAATATTGGCGAACTCGTTCTACGTCTACTGGAAAAGAAAAAGGACAAACTCAAGCCCAAGTGGGAGGGTCCCTTCATTATCAACAAAGTTCTCACCGGAGGAGCGTACCGCCTGCGCGATGCATCAGATAATCTCCTCAAGCCGAACCCATGGAACGCGGCTAGACTCTGAAGATTGTATGCCTAGCGCCGAACTCTTTGTTCGTCTCCTTCCCTCTGTTCCCTTTTATTTAGTTTTTAGCTCTCTTCTCGTTTTTTCTTTTGTAGCTCTAAATCTTTTTAGTGTGGCTAGACTACACACGTGTGATGCACTAATCTCCACGTATGTGCGCTCATTATACCTGGGGGCTTCTTACACAGAAGATTAATATAATTACCTTCAGGGCATCAAGCCCACTGCATATGCGTCCTTTTTCCATATGTACCCTTTTTCGCCATTATATGCATCGATATGACTTAAATTTTGGCCAAGTTGGGTTGCCTGGCTCCTATGCTTATGCCCTACGTTCTTGTTAGTTCGGCTAGGGCATAAAGGGAGAACCTCTGCGATTGTTACTGCCGGGTACTCCGGACGTGTACCTTAGACCGGGTGAAGCCGAAAGCTAGCATTCTTAAGGGAATATTCGGTCGGTGGTCTAAAGATGTTTTTTACCTATCACAATATAAACCCCCAGATGTTACATATGCTGCACTTTTTGATCGCAGTTCAGACATGCACATTAATGCATGCATACCCAGGGAAAGGAACCCTTAATGGAACTATTCTCTCTGGAAGATGTTTCTTACTATCCATGTAATATAACATAACTAGTTGGGTACTTGTCTGTTCAAGAAATTATGACCCCTACACCTGGTTTCCACGCGTACCCTGGTTTATATATCGACCGGGTATTAAAAAATCCTCTGGACTGTCGGGTCCAGAGGCTGAAGCGAAAAGGTCGGCCATGACAAATGTTTTACAATCCGGCTAGAGACAAATATGTCAATTTAAGTACATAGTCACTTAGACTCAAATGCTTCTTCTTATATGCCATCCAACAGGTTGTAGCCTACAATCCTGTTGGGAATATTTTGCGGCTAATCCTACCTGGTCATATACCAGACTAACGAGAATTTCTTTCACATCTGACCCTATAGGTCCGACCCGGGCCATATGAGTCGGATCGAGCTTGGTATACCGTGTTTTCACCATGGCCCAAGCTTCCGTCGCACCTTCTCTACAGGCAGATATCTTTCATAGTCGGAAATGCCGCCACGCTCCCTTGAATAGCTGTACAAGCTCCCCCATACTTTCTGGTAGGGAGGAGGATGGCCACAAGGCCTTGGCAACACTCCGCATGGCCTGCCGAACTTGCTCGTGCAGTTGCGAAAGCTCTTGTAGCAGATCGCCTGAGGATCCAGGCATCTCCTCTTCGGGATGGCCAGTCAGCATACCAACAAACATAACTGTGTTAGATCCTATCTTTGCCGAACTATATAAATGTTTGTTTGAGCACATACTAAAAATGACACATTGAAGCCTCTTATCTTCCTTCATGGAGTCAGCCAGCTGGGCCCGAACATCTTTCAATTCTTCGCCCTGCTGGGTATTGGCATCTTGGAGTTTGTTTTTCTCCTCTATGACCCGTGTAAATACATGCTCGCCAGCGGCTGCTTGCCTTTGCACTCCTTGCTCACCCTCTCGTGGGATTCCTGGATTTTGTTCCGAATTATCTGAAGATTTTTGTCATCAGATATTGTTAGCGTCACTGGTCTATACATACAATATTATTTTTCCTCAATTCAGGAATACATACCAGTTGATGCCTCATCGGATCTTGACAGCTTGGCCATAGCGGCCATTAACTGGGTTCGACACTTTTCCAGCTCTTGAGACAACAGGTTGTTCTTGTCTAAGAGCACCTATTACTACAACTAGTGGACCCGTTGCGCCAAATGGCGCAGAGGCACAGTAAATCCATGTTTGCGATGAAAAATATATCCATGGTTTAATCCCCTTTAATAGGAAACACGGTGGATTGTCTACAATGAGACGTGTATACATATTTTAATGTTATAGCACAAAATACGTGCTACCATTTTCGCAGAGACCCATTTGAAATCATTTTCACATTGAAAGCATTTGCGTGACTTTGTGTTTGAGCAAAAAAAATACATAGGTCGTTGTTTAAAAATATCTGTACCTTCAAAATCATGAGTGCTTTCAAAATATTTTCATTAGTTAGGAGCTTTAGGTTTAAGCAAACATGTATGATTGGAGCTTTAACCCTTATGTACGAAAATAACGACGAAGGAGCATCAAACAATAAATAGCAGATGAACAATAGTTCAAAATGTGTCCATAATAGCAATAGCTACCGTCTATGATTTTTGTTTCATAACTATCAAACTTGCCTAAAACATCATTTCAACAAAATTCACATGACAAGTATTTATGGTAAGGGACACCATCACATAGATTAAAGAAAAAAGGGAGTGATCAATAGTTCAACAGTAAAGCATCGACAACTTGCACGGTGATAGGAACAAGTGGCACTGTGTCCAGTCATTTCTCTAAGTTGCGGTACATATCCTACAGCCTTGCAGTGCTCCATGGTCAGCAATGCATCGTCCTACACACATCTTTACATGCACCACAAACAACATGCTGGTATTTTTACCTGATAAAATTGATAGTGATACAAATTTATTTGCCAATTGTACCAGCGAATGAAAAATGCAATGTTTCATTAAGCTCACTATCTGACTATTTTTACAAAAGGAACCAAAACTTAATCCAGAAAACAAATGTTGTTTTGCGCCAAATGGCGCAAGATACCAAGTCAAACCCTTGGTTATTTGAGAGAAGATGAGTTACAATTTAGCAATATTTGTATCCTGTTGCACCAAATGGCGCAAAGTCCAATTCAAACAAAGAGATAAATGCAAACATTTTCTTAATAATGTAAGAATGTAACATATTAGATCATTGGTAGCTAACAATTGTTGAGTCTGCAATTAGATGACCCAAGTAGTTGTACACATGGGCAACACAATAAATAAAATGTGCTCAAGACATGATAAAGCACTGTGTCCGTGCAGTTCTTAGGAATATTGTCCTTGCATCATATATGTTATCATGTCACAGTAGTAATTTGGATTAAACAATAGAGATAAAGAACGGCAACACAGAGTCAAATTTGTCTTATGGATGATAGTAAATTACAATAGACACTGACTAAGATTCAAGAAAAGTGCCCTTCGGTCGGAGGAAAGATGATTTCTTCAATGACCATATAAGGACCTTGGTTTAGTGGTCAATGGTGTAGCTGTTGTTGTGGGCTGCACCAAACAACAGCCTCCTCGAGCTTGTTTATCCAGAGACCCTATACACCAGAGTGTGTCGCGACCGGTTTTTCAATAAAATACTTATTGAGAAAATCGATCTTTTGATCCCAGTATAGGAAAGTTGTCCTCACTGGTAGACAAATACTTGATATATAGAGGACTAGTAGCATCAAATATATTACAGGGTTGAGCTGAGGCTGCTCAACAATTTATTACAAACACACCAATATCATACAAAAGGGCGGTTGCGACACAGGGGTGTGGTGACATGCTACTAGCTCGAGATAAAAGTGGTGGTGGATAACTTGACTCCAAAGTGGCAGCTCATCGAGCGTCGAGGTGTGGCTCGATGAATTTATTTCTGGGGTGGCGGAAGCGGATATAATACAGTGACCAAATGCAGGATCGCACGGGACTAACTGGGACTCCTCTAGGCGTCGGACTCGCTATCGAACTCTTCATCCATGAGATCGCCTTCATCAACATCTGGCCAAATCAACAAGCCAGGTGAGTACTTTGAAAGTACTCACAAGATAGTTTGGACAAAAGATATAAAAAATGCATGCATGAATGCGTCATGAGCAAAAATAATGATGCTCATCCCAATAATAAAAATTTTGCACGACTTGATAAGTAAAACAAATAACTAAAAATCGATCGGGTGTTTGGAGCGACGCCTCGAAAGGTAAACAAATAAAGCTCATGCCGCAGTCGGGAGTCTAAGAGACACCACATAAAGGTCTTATAAAAGAAATGCCACAGTCAGGCCTCTCAGCGACACCACATAAAGGGCTTATAAAAGAAATGCCACAGTCAGACGTCTCAGCGACACCACATAAAGGGCTTATAAGAGAAATGCCACAGTCGGGCATCTCAGCGACACCACATAAAGGGCTTATAAAAGAAGTGCCACAGTCGGGCGTCTCAGCGACAC
>NC_041385.1:665809032-665823061 GCF_002162155.2 Triticum dicoccoides | reverse complement strand
GACACCACATAAAGGGCTTATAAAAGAAATGCCACAGTTGGGCGTCTCAGCGACACCACATAAAGGGCTTATAAAAGAAGTGCCACAGTCGGACGTCTGAGCGACATCGCAGAAAGGGCTTATCTCGATAATAAATAACAAGTGTGCCACAGTCGGATGTCTGAGCGACATCACAGAAAGGGCTTAGATCAAATGTAAATAACAAGTACGCCACAGTCGGATGTCTGAGCGACATCACAGAAAGGGCTTATATCAGAAGTAAATAATGGGTTAGTCCATCCACAAGAATAAACTTTTAACCGGATTTAACACTCATGTAGTCCACCGGAGTTTTGTCACTGAGGTTGATATCTGACAAGATAAGGTGAACACAGTACTTGGACATGTACAAGATGATTTAAAGGATTTGTGACTCTGCAGAGTTCGTACTAACTGTCCACAGCCAAGGGATTTCCGTAGTCACGAAGGACTAGTTCCGTTTACGGTATTTCGGAAGAAAACATTTCACCAGTACACACCCATTCCACCTCACGATGCCAGGAATCACCATAGACAACGTCCAAGAAAAACTTTGAGACGGGGAGGTCACAACCTCGAATAGCATGGGATCAAATTTCTATACGCGCGCTCTAAGGGGTGCCCCCCTCTCGGTCCCAACCGGAAACACCCATGCCCCCTGACCGGATGACGGGCTTTAATCCAGGGCCATGGAACCCTCATCCCGGCCTCTCTATTTGGTGTGTACCAGGAAAAAGGGTTTGCAACTTACTAAGCCATATTCCTTGCGGAAAACATGTGGCAGTACAGCAAAGGAAATGAATGGGAATGTGATTTGATTCACAATGACACTGAAGTGAAATAGACTGGCATAAGACTGGCATGCCACAACACTGCCATCTTACCCATCCTCATGCCATCACATGGCCATGCAAATATGTATCCAACAACATATGGCTTTCCGAAACTCACTTTCCACTTCTTTTGCATGAAAAATAATATTCAAAGAAATGTTCATAAACATGCCATGAAACTCCTAAATGCAAACATGCATCAAACACTCATCATATCAAGAGTTCAAACATGCTTGCCTGGTTCGGAGTAGTCGGAGTCTAACTAGGTGAAGTTTGCGGCTCCGTCACCTCCTCCGGTATCTACGGTATAAGAAAAATACGTATGTAACGTAAATACCGCGAGGTGCACAAAAGTATTCCAAAAAAATTCTCAATTAAATCTGGTAAAAAACTAGACAAAATTTTAAAGAGAACAGAAAAAGAATCAAACAAAAATCCTTTTCTGTTTAAAAGTTAAAATGGTTTTGATTCAGGGACCTTTCTATATTGAAACAGAAAATTCTCAAGGGGTTCTGCAGAAAAGTCCAGAAAACGATTCGTTTAATAAGAATGAGAGACTGATAGGCGGGTCTCACCCGTCAGGTTTGAAAATTCAAACGAGGCAGACGGGGCTCGTCGGTGCCCGAGAGCTATGGTGGTCGCCGATGGCGATTCACGGCGAGGCAGGGGGATCGGGTGGTACCTTCGTGTTCAGTACGTCCTTCCGCGACGGTGGGTGATGGTGGTGGTTGCCAGTGAGCACCACGTCGGCGGCGGCCCTTGCTCCGGCGGACGGTGGTTCGGGTAGTCGTGGACCTCGTCGGAGAGAGCTGATGGGTTCAAATTGGAGTGGGGGTTAGTCTCCTAGAGGTGTCATGAGGCTACGGGCAACTCTAGGGCGGTGGAGGAGTTCTCACCGGAGAGAACGCTGCCGGAGCCCGAAGCGGACGGAGGTGGCCGGAGTTGAGGAAGAAGGGCCCCTCGAGGCTCTTCCAGTGGCTAGGCGGTGTCTGGTGAGGTGGTGGAGATGTGCGGGGTCGAGAGCGAGCTCGGAGGCGCTATTTATAGCCGGCCCGAGGCGGTTGCCGTGAACGGGATAATTCCGGTGAGCGATTATGGCGGCGCTGTGGCTGGACGGTTGGTTTAGGGGCTTGAGCATCGTCTAGACGGAGCACTGATTCCATTCCAGTGTCTAACTCAGCATGGCAGGGGCAGTTACGACCTGTCCCCAACGGAACGGCCGCACGGCACGTCGGCGGCAGAGAGCGCGCCCTGAGCGTGCCAGGCCACGGTGAAGGTGCTGCATGCGTGCGCTGGCAAGGGAGACGGCCACGCGGAGCTCCTAGGTGGCTTGGGCGGTGCCGAACGGCGTTATGCCGCAAGGTGCTCCCCGTCGGCCGCCACGGGAGGTTCTGCCGCCGCGGAAGACGCCGGCGCAGGCGGGCCAGGGTGCCACCGATGCCAGGAACCAGCCAAGTGCGCGTGTGGTGCTCCGAACAGGGAGGAGGAGCCGTGCGCAATGCGCCGGGCGCATAGTTTGACATGTGACTGAACACTGACGAAGAAACGACACTGAAACTCTGAATTTTTCTGAAGATGCATAGTAACAGTGCAAGCCAGGTGTTCGACAGAATGAGTTTGGCATGTGGGGATGTTGCCTTGAGGTGGTTTTTGGTGGAGTGGTCTCTCATTGCAACTGGGGGTTGCCTGAATTTTGGTGGAATTTTTGGAGAAGTGGAGATATGAATTTCACCAAATTTGACAAATCTGGTCCAAACTTGCAGAGGGTGAAATTTTGAAAATTTTGAAAAGAAGAAGAGTGGATCTTGATGGTTCTAGGTTGCGGGTGCTACGGACTATCCAGAGGAGTTGAGTTGAGATCAAATTTCAAAGGCATTAAGGTACTTGCTTTGCAAATTACATAGGCTCAAAATAAAGGATAGAATTGTTTTGGGGAAAGAATTAAATGAGATAAAATCCAAAAATGGATTTAACTTGTTGGGACAGAATGTTTGGGTTGTCCCAAAGTGGAAGGAGGGGTTTTTGGAGAATTTTACCACAAGAGGCATGGTAAAAACAAGAATGCATCAAAACCAGAGAATAGCCCAAAACCAAAAAGGTTTTCTTTTTAGAAGAAACTAAATCCAAGAAATGATTTTGAGAAGGAAAACTCAGAAGAGAGGTTTTTAAGAAGGGTTTAAATGACCTTCTTTAAACCAAGCAAGGCTCTTGCTGAAAAAAACAACAACAAAATTTTTGGAGTGTCACAGCACCTACCCCCTTAGGAAAAATCTCTTCCCCGAGATTTCAGCTGATCCTTAAACAGGTGTGGGTGCTCTGTCCGAAGAAAATCCTCTCTCTCCCAAGTTGCTTCATTCTCTATGTGATTGCTCCACTGAATTTTGAAAAACTTGATGGTTTTCTGTCGGGTCCTCCTCTCAGACTCCTCTAATATTTTTATTGGGCGCTCCCGGTAGGTGAGGTCTAGTTGCACGTCAATGTTTTCATGTGATACTTGCTTCTCTGGGTTTCTCACGTACTTTCTCAACTGCGAGATGTGGAACACGTTGTGGATATCGGATAAATCTCTGGGTAGGTCTAGCTGGTAGTCTACCGTGCCTCTTCGGGCCACTATACAGAATGGTCCGATGAATCTTGGTGCTAGCTTTCCCTTAACCTTGAATCGTTGCAGACCCCTCATAGGAGAAACTCTTAGGTATACAAACTCTCCGGGTTCAAAACTGATTTCCCGACGCTTTCGATCGTAATAACTCTTTTGCCGACTTTGAGCTGTCTTGAGTCGATCTCTAATCGTCTTAACTTTCTCCGCAGTCTCTTTGACCATATCTGGGCCGAAGATGTGGCTGTCCCCGGTTTCTGACCAGTTTAGCGGGGTACGACATCTTCTCCCATACAGAGCTTCAAAGGGTGCCATTTGCAAGCTGGCTTGATAACTGTTGTTGTATGCGAACTCTGCATATGGCAAGCTTTCTTCCCAACTGGTTCCGTAGGTGAGGACACAGGCTCTCAGCATGTCTTCTAGAATTTGGTTTACGCGTTCAGTTTGCCCATCAGTCTGGGGGTGGTATGCGGTACTGAATGCTAGTTGGGTTCCCAGTGCCTGTTGTAGGTGATCCCAAAATCTAGAGACGAACTGTATGCCTCTGTCGGATATGATAGTCTTTGGGAATCCATGCAGGCAGACAATACGGGCAAGATAAAGTCTGGCCAGTCTTTGAGTGGTGTGAGTTGTCTTCACCGGGATGAAATGTGATACCTTAGTTAATCTGTCGGTGATGACCCATATGGCATTATTTCCGTGTCGTGACCGTGGTAGTCCAACAATGAAATCCATTCCAATCTCGTCCCACTTCCACTCGGGTATCTTGTTTGGCTGTAACAGTCTGGCTGGTTTCTGGTGCTCGGCCTTGATGCGTTGACAAGAGTCACAGCATGCAATGAACGTGGCTATGCTCTCTTCATACCGTGCCACCAAAATCTTTCCTGAAGGTCTTTGTACATTTTTGTCCCTCCAGGACGGATTGAATACAGAGCGGTGTGGCTTTCAGCCAGAATCTGCTGTTTGAGGTCCTTGATATTTGCTACGCAAAGTCTCTCTCCGTACCACAATACTCCTTGCTCATCTACGTTGAATTCTGAGGCCTTGCCCAAACTCACTTTCCTTTTTATGCCTTCAATGCTGGGGTGTCCATGCTGAGCCTCCTTAATCTTTTCCATCAGGGTAGGCTGTATTTCCAAATTCGACATACTGCCTTCGGTGACCATTATTAAATTGAGTTTGGCAAATTCCTGTTGAAATTCTGGCCTCAAATTTGGTATACTGTCGTTGTCCGAGCTGGGATTCCGACTAAGGGCATCTGCCACAACATTTGCTTTTCCGGGATGATAGTGGATTCCAACATCATAATCCTTCACTAACTCCAACCAGCGTCGTTGCTGTAAATTAAGTTCTGGCTGTGTGAAAATATACTTAAGGCTCTTATGGTCTGTGTATATTACACAACGATTTCCAAGTAGAAAGTGTCTCCATTCTTTGAGTGCATGGATGACTGCTGCCAATTCCAAGTCATGAGTGGGATAATTTTCCTCATGCTTGCGAAGTTGTTTGGAGACATACGCAACTACCTTGCCTTCTTGCATCAATACGCATCCGGGGCCTTTCCGGGATGCGTCACAATATACCTTAAAATTCTTGTGTATGTCTGGCACAATTAATACTGGTGTCGTTGTTAATTTCCTTTTTAGCTCTTGGAAGCTTTTCTCACAGGCTTCCGTCCATTCAAACTTCTTGTCTTTCTTGAGTAACTGCGTCATTGGCTTTGCTATGGTGGAGAATCCTTCGATAAATCTCCGGTAATAGCCTGCCATTCCCAAGAAACTTTGTACGTCCGTTACGCTAGCTGGTGGTTTCCAGCCAAGTACGGCCTTGACCTTTTCCAGGTCTACTGCAATACCTTCTTGGGTTAGCATGTGGCCCAGAAAACCCACCTTTCTTAGCCAAAATTCTCATTTGCTGAATTTGGCATACAGTTGATGTTTCCTGAGTTCTCCTAGTACAATCCTGAGATGCTCGGCGTGCTCTTCTGGTGTCTTGGAGTATATCAGAATTTCATCGATGAATACCACAACAAACTTGTCCATATACTTCATAAATACCTTGTTCATGAGGTGAACAAAATATGCGGGAGCGTTTGTTAGCCCGAATGGCATTACTGTGAACTCATACAGTCCATATCTGGAAGTGAAGGTTGTCTTGGGAATATCTTCTGTTCGCACTTTTAATTGGTGGTATCCCGATCTCAAGTCAATTTTTGAGAAGACATTGGCCTGAGCGAGCTGATCAAATAAATCATTTATTCGGGGCATTGGGTATTTGTTCTTGATTGTGACCATGTTAAGAGCTCGATAGTCTATACACAATCTCAGTGTCCCATCCTTTTTCTTGGCAAATAAAATTGGAGAACCCCAAGGTGAGGAACTGGCTCGTATGTATCCTTTCTCCAATAATTCTTTTATTTGCTTCTTCAATTCTACCAATTCGGATGGTGCCATTCTGTATGGTTTCTTGTAAATGGGAGCGGTTCCGGGTGCTAGCTCAATGCTGAATTCTATCTCTCGGTTTGGTGGCATGCCTGGTAGTTCTTCTGGAAATACGTCTGGAAATTCACACACTACTGGAACCTTGTTTAGCTCAGAAACGTCAACCTTGTTTAATCTCGGTTGCCGAGGTATTTGTCTCTCTTTGGCTGAAACTTTTATTGTCTTCCCGTGATGGTGTGTGAGAATCACGGTCCGGTTGAAGCAGTCAATAAAACCTTTGTTGGTGGTTAACCAATCCATCCCTAGGATGACATCCAGTCCTTTACTTTCCAATACAATAAGGTTGGCGTAAAACTTCAATCCTTCAAATTCAATAACCACACCTTGACAGTAACTCTGGGTCACTTGCTTAATTCCAGGGGACTTGATGATCATGGAATTTTCCAATGGAAGCATCGAAAAATTATTTTGCAAAGCAAAACTCTTCAAAATGAACGAGTGAGAAGCTCTAGAATCAAACAAAACCATGGCAGGTATTGTGTTGACAGGGTACGTACCGAGTACGATATCTGGGGCGTTCTGTGCTTCCTATTTGGCCATGTGGTTCAGATGACCCTTCCTGTGGTTATTATTGGGGTTGAAATTGTTTCGCTTTGGCGCTGAATTTTTGCCACCATTGTTAGGCTTTGGGGTTGAGTTCCTTGGCTTGGGGCACTGCTTGGCATAGTGCCCTTCTTCTCCACAAGCGTAACAAGTAACGCCTGGGCGATATGTGAACTCCTTGTCTCTTGCATGGAAATTCTTGATTGGGCGTGAATTATTCGTCGGGGTTTTGTGTGTTCCACCCTTCTGATATTCCGTCTTGCTTCTGTGGTTGCGAGCAAAAGTAGACTGGTCCCTTTTGCATTTGCGGAAATCTTCCAAGCTGCGTCGCTCATTTTCCAGAGTAATGGCCTTATCCACCAGTGTTTTAAAATCAAGGAAGGTATGCACAACCAGCTGGCATTTAAGTGCGGGTGCCAGGCCTTCCTAGAATTTTTCCATCTTCTTACTCTCGGTCATGCGCTCCTCATTGGCGTAGCGAGACAGCAGAGTGAATTGGCTGTTGTATTCTGACATTGTCATGGTCCTTTGCTTGAGGTCATCAAATTCTCTCTTCTTGATTTTCATAACACTCTTAGAAATGTGTGCCCCATGAAAACCTTCCTTGAAATCCTCCCAGGTTATTTCATTTTTGTTGGGGTGCATGTGCAGGAAGTTTTCCCACCATGATGCAGCTGCTCCAGTGAGAAAATGTGGTGCGTACAATACTTTTTCATGGTCTGAACACTGTGCAATAATTAATTTTCTCTCCATGTCTCGAAGCCAGTCGTCGGCCTCAAGAGGTTTGTCAGTATGAGAAAATGTTGGGGGACGCGTCTTCTGTAACTCAGATAACTTGGATTGCTGCTGATACTGACCATGGTGATTTCCCATATTGATGAATTGGTTCATCATTTCTTGGTGTTGTTGCTGACTCTGTTCACATAGACGACTTACTTGGGTAAATGTTGTTTCACTCTCCTGTTGACTTGTCTGTCCCTGAGTGAAATTGTGGTTTGGTGGTGTGCCATAATTTTCTTCGGGCTGATTTGGCATGGAGCGCGTCCACGGACGAGACATCTTTCACTCTGGGGATATATTTTGTGAAACTCGTAAGACAAGAAAGAGAGTCGCAAAAGTTAATAAAATCACACATAAAGAAAATTTAAAACTCCAGGTTTTTTTTTGAAAATAAACGATTGCGCGCGAAGAAGGACTATTACATATCTTACACGCAAGCATAATTATACATTACATCACTCAGGATATGCGTACATAATCCTGACATGTTATTGAGACTAATGCACTTCTCGAGATCCTACATGATGCGCAAACAGGCTACTTCTCAAAACCTATGTACATATAAACATATCACACAAGTCGGTACATCGCATGGCGTCTAATCGTACTCAGTCGGAGATGGTCAGGATCTCCCTTGGCCTACCAAGGGTGAGACGCAGTGACGCTGGGGACTCAACCTCCTCCTTGCTAATAGGTTCCAGACGAGAAGCGCTGCGCTGAGCTGATGGAGCAGGTGCCATGGGCGGAGTAACACGAATATGAGTGGGCGGAATAGGTGGAGTAGCACGTATGGGAGTGGGTGCAATAAGTGGTGCAGAGCGAACATGAGTGGGTGCAATAGCTTGGTTAAATTCCTGTGGTAGGCAGATGACGAGCAGTGGCGACAATGGTAGGTGAATGAGAAGCTGAGGACGAGATGAAAGTCAGTGGTGGAGCGGTGTGCAGGAGTTCCCTCCTGTTGGCGGCACAGCCATGGACTGAGTCCATGCGGGCAGCTACGAGGTCGTCCACCATGCTGTCGAAGGCTGCCTCCAGGGCTCGGACGTACTCGACAAGCATCTCAAAGGCCTCGTCTCGCTCTCCTCTGGGGCAAGAGAATGAGTAGTGACAGGTGTATGGCACGTGGCATGGAAGGTAGCGGTAGCGACGGGTCTTCATTGCAGGAAGGACATCCCGAAGACGAGCTATCGCCTCGCAGGCAGCCATCTGCATAGCATGCCTCTCTGTAGGCATGGCTCTCCCCAAGAATCGGAAGCGGCATATCTCAGCACGCCCTCCCTTGAATTGCACCGCGGCCTGGTGCATGGTCAGACTGTCGCTGATCTTGTGTGGGTAAAGTGTGAAGACTGGGCGCACGGATGGCCCCATTGCGACTTGAACCATGAAGGAGAGGAGCTTGACGAACCCCTCAGGCACGTTGGCAAATATCTGTGACTCACAGTCGTTGCCAGCCGTCTACAAAAGTAGGCAAAAATTCTGAGCGATCAGATCATAAATTATATGTTGACTGTCAGAAAAATGACTACATTTGTAAAAACATGAATAAACTCTATCATGCTAATAACTGATTAGCGATCGCACCTAGTGGCTTCCTACAGTTAGCCTGGCTCTAGTACCAAGTCTGTCGCGACCGGTTTTTCAATAAAATACTTATTGAGAAAATCGATCTTTTGATCCCAGTATAGGAAAGTTATCCTCACTGGTAGACAAATACTTGATATACATAGGACCAGTAGCATTAAATATATTACAGGGTTGAGCTAAGGCTGCTCAACAATTTATTACAAACACACCAATATCATACATAAGGGCGGTTGCGACACAGGGGTGTGGTGACATGCTACTAGCTCGAGATAAAAGTGGTGGTGGATAACTTGACTCCTAACTGGCAGCTCATCGAGCGTCGAGGTGAGGCTCGATGAATTTATTTCTGGGGTGGCAGAAGCAGATATAATACAGTGACCAAATGCAGGATCCCACGGGACTGACTGGGACTCCTCTAGGCATCGGACTCGCTATCGAACTCTTCATCCATGAGATCGCCTTCATCAACATCTGGCCAAATCAACAAGCCAGGTGAGTACTTTGGAAGTACTCGCAAGACAGTTCGAACAAAAGATATAACAAATGCATGCATGAATGCGTCATGAGCAAAAATAATGATGCTCATCCCAATAATAAATTTTTTGCACGACTTGATAAGTAAAACAAATAACTAACACTACTAGGAAAAGGGCTATAGATGGAATTGACACTAATGGCGCACCAGACATGTGGTGCGCCATTAGTTAGTATATACTAATGGCGCACCACCTTCTGATGCGCCATTAGTGTTGAAACTACTAATGGCGCACCCTGCCCACGGTGCGCCATTAGTACCAATTTTTTTTTTTGAACTAGTGCGCCTGTCCAAACATACTAATGGCGCATCCACTGGTGGTGCGCCATTACTAGTTGTAACTAGTAATGGCGCACCAGCCAGAAGGTGTGCCACTAATGTTATTTTTTTTATTATTATTTTTATTCCTTTTTTTGCAAAAGTACTAATGGCGCACTTGCACGCGGTGCGCCATTACTAGTTCAAACTAGTAATGGCGCACCGTGGCAGAGAGCGCCATTAGTGTTTTTTTTTGCAAAACTACTAATGGCGCACCACCAGGGGGTGCGCCATTAGTAACCTGGATTACTAATGGCGCATTTGTTGCTGGTGCGCCATTAGTAAGTGGGCAGCAACAAGATATTTTGGAAAGCCTCTCCTCCCACACTCACTTTCTCCCCACTTCATTCTCTCCACCGCCTCCTCCTTGTCTTGGGTGCCTCCTCTTTTTCACCTCATTTCCACCATAGATTCATTCAAATTAAGTGGTTAAGTTACCTTGTTTTGCTAGGTAAGTAAGGGGGGAAGCTATATTTTATGTTGTTCTCCCTACAACAATGTCCACATGCACTTTTTATGGCCTAGCTAGATCTATGTATGTTCGTGGTGTTGCATATGTCTGTGGTGTTGCATATGTGTTTGTGTTTGGAGGTGTACCGGTATTTGAAATGCGATAGTTGCCAATATTTTGCGGGAATGTTGATTCATTTCCGTTTCGGCGAGAATTTTGGCATTAAGCATTCTTTTTGGTCCTATTTTTAGGGAAAGTCATGCCAAATTTTTTCTTGGTTCTAAAATATCGTTTTGCTCTACCCCGCAGGCGACCATGGTCCGCAGGATGACCGAAGGCATCGTGAATAGGTTTTTGAGGTCCGCGAAGGCCGAGATGCTTCAAAAGAACGAGACGGAGATAAGATGTCCGTGTCAAAGATGCAAGCTGAATAGCCTTATTGCGGACCCGGATTCCGGGTAGGTGCGGGACCACCTGCTCTTGCGTGGTTTCATGGATGGCTATCGGTGGCAAGGTGATGAAGATGACTACGAAGTCGTCCATGGGGGCCGGGCAAGAAATGAGGAAGGGCAGCAAGACAACCACCGTGGCTCGGGGGGGCGAGAAGACGAAGAATCCCCAGGAGATGATCACGACGGTGATGCTGTACACAGTCATCATGTAGAAGATGCAGGACATGATGATGATGCCGGCGGAGCAGACGACGCTGGACCATCGATGGACTGGGTGCAGGACCCTCATATTAAAGAGCTGCTTCTCAAGCAGACGGATAACGCAAGAGCTGCCGCCCGAGAGAAAGCCAAGATGGATCAACTTGAGTTAGACGCGGTTACTCCATTGTATGAAGGATGCAGGCCCGAGGATACCCGCCTGAAAGTAACGCTCATGGCTCTGGAGATGAAGGTAAAACACAAAATGACCGACGCATGCTTCGACGAGAACATGTCATTCTGGCACGAACGTCTACCCAAGGGGAACAAGTGCCCGACCAGTTTGGAGGAGGCGAAGAAAATCGTGTGTCCTCTGGATTTACCGCACGTGAAATACCATGTGTGCATGAACAATTGCATCATTTATCGGGACGAGCACGCGGAGTCTACCATATGTCCGGTGTGCGGTGTCACTCGATACAAGAAGAGGAAGAAAGCTCCTCGAAAAGTGGTGTGGTACTTTCCGATCACTCCTCGTCTGCAGCGGTATTTCGCGGATCCTAAGGTAGCAAAGCTCCTGCGTTGGCACGCGGATAGGGAGGAGAAGAAGCGAGAAGATGACGCAAATGATCCAGAGATAGATAAAAAAGACAAGATGCTGAGTCACCCTAAGGATGTGAGCCAGTGGCAAGCGTTGAACTTCGAATACCCAGAATTTGGGAACGATCCAAGGAACATCATGCTAGGCGCGAGCACCGATGGAGTCAATCCGTTTGGCAGCCAGAGAAGCACACATAGCACCTGGCCTATGTTTGTGTGGATGTACAACCTTCCCCCCTGGTTGTGCATGAAGGGGAAGTACATTCACATGAGTATGCTAATTGAAGGGCCGAAACAACCAGGGAACGACATCAATCTGTATCTGGGGCTGCTGAAAGAGGAGCTTGACACGCTGTGGAAAACGCCAGCCAATACGTGGGACGCTGCAGAGAAAGAATATTTCCCTATGAGAGCAGCACTGCTCACGACGGTGCACGACTATCTCGGTTACGGATATCTTGCGGGGCAGGTAGTCCACGGATTTTCTGGATGCGTAAGGTGCATGGATGACACAATGTATCGCCAGCTAGATAGAGATCCCGGGTCTTCGAAAACCGTGTTCATGGGACATCGAAGGTGGCTTCGCGACGATGACCCATGGAGGAAATGCAAGGATCTGTTCAATGGTGAAACCGAACCCCGAAAACGCCCGTGTACGAGGAGCGGCGAGGAAATAGACAAGCTGTTGAAAAATTGGAAAGACTGCCCACTGCCGGGAAAGAAGCAAAAGGCGCCAGAGCCGGGAAAGAAGCGAAAGGTGCCAGAGCCGCTGCTGAAGGTATGGAAAACGAGGTCTGTTTTCTGGGACTTGCCATACTGGAAGATCCACCGTGTGCCTCACAGCCTTGATGTCATGCATATCACGAAGAACGTGTGCGAGAGTCTGCTTGGTACCCTACTCAACATGCCAGAGAGGACCAAAGATGGGCCGAAAGCAAGGGCAGACTTGAAATCAATGGGCATCAGGCAGGAGCTTCACGCTATATATGATGATGATGATGATGATGATGATGATGATGATGATGATGATGAGGCGAAGCAGGACACAGAAAGTCGTCGCAAAGGCAAAAAGGCCAAGAAGACCGGAAATGACTACCCTCCCGCGTGCTTCACTCTAAGTCAGGAGGAGATCGAGCAGTTTTTCACCTGCCTCCTAGGAGTAAAACTTCCTTACGGTTACGCGGGGAAGATAAGCAGATACCTAGACCCAGCGAAGCAGAAGTTCAGCGGGATGAAGTCTCACGACTGTCACGTGCTGATGACGCAGATACTTCCAGTTGAAATCCGTGGGATCATGGACGCGCACGTCCGTGAAATGCTATTTGGCCTATGCAACTTCTTCGACGTCATCTCTCGGAAGTCGATTGGCGTGAGGCAACTCAGAAGGCTACAGGACGAGATCGTGGTGATACTATGCGAGCTTGAGATGTACTTCCCGCCCGCATTCTTCAACGTTATGGTGCATCTGCTGGTCCATATAGTGGAGGATATCATCCAACTCGGGCCGACGTTCCTGCACAGCATGATGCCGTTCGAAAGGATGAATGGTCTCATCAAAGGATACGTTCGCAACATGTCACGTCCAGAAGGAAGCATAGCCAGGGGCTTTCTGACCGAAGAGTGCCTCTCCTGCTGCACGAATTATCTAGGCATCGAGAACCCCGTTGGTCTGCCCGTCAACAGGCACCTCGGCAGGCTCGCTAGATGGTGTCACCGTGAGGGTTGCCGCGAAATGCATGTCGACTTCGAGGGTCGACTCGCCGACTTTGAAAGAGCAAACCTAGTCCCGCTACAACACATAGACGTGGTCGATCCTTGGGTGGTAGAGCACAAAACCTTTATTAAGAAGACGTACAATGACCGAGGCCAACAGAGGACGGACGGAGATATACTCAAAGAGCACAACTCATGTTTCACGCGTTGGTTCAAGCAGAAGCTTCTGTCGTACCCTTTACATGAGGATTCTTACGCGGAAGTACAACTCATATTCGCCTTGTCACAGGGCGCCGAGCACAACCTGATGACCTATGAGGCGTACGATATCAACGGCTACACATTCTACACCGAGGCCAAGGACATGAAGAGCGATGGTTATCAGAACTCCGGGGTAACGATGGAATCCTACACCGGTAACGACAAGGACATATACTATGGAAGGATCAAGGAGATCTGGGAGCTGAGCTACGCTGGAGAGAAGGTCCCGATGTTCCGTGTCAGATGGGCCAAGAACGTCATAAAAGAAGACCGGTATTTCACCACCATGGTTATACCCGAAGCCAAATCCAAGACCGCGGGCGCAAACGTCACCGCGAAAAATGAGCCATGGGTACTGGCTTCCCAAGTGGACCAATGCTTCTTCATTACCGACCCGCCAAAGCCCAGTCGTGTTGTCGTGAGGAGAGGCAAAAGGAAGATCATCGGAATGGATGGAGTAGCCAATGAGCAAGACTTCGACAAGTACGGCGACCCGAGGATCGAACATGACGACGATGATGAAGTAGCAGCATACACCACAAGAAGAAGCAGGACCACCCTACCTAAAGGATGTCCGTTCCACAGAAGAACTCCATTTGCGAAAAAGAAGGGCAAGAAGATTGTGAACAGATAGCTAGCTAAG